>NC_134407.1:226708454-226795316 GCF_038048845.1 Mixophyes fleayi | reverse complement strand
TGACCAAACCAGCAGCTGTGGTCTGATATCAGCAGGCTCTTGTGATGTGACCAAACCAGCTAGCTGTGGTCTGATATCAGCAGGCTCTTGTGATGTGACCAAACCAGCAGCTGTGGTCTGATATCAGCAGGCTCTTGTGATGTGACCAAACCAGCAGCTGTGGTCTGATATCAGCAGGCTCTTGTGATGTGACCAAACCAGCTAGCTGTGGTCTGATATCAGCAGGCTCTTGTGATGTGACCAAACCAGCAGCTGTGGTCTGATATCAGCAGGCTCTTGTGATGTGACCAAACCAGCAGCTGTGGTCTGATATCAGCAGGCTCTTGTGATGTGACCAAACCAGCTAGCTGTGGTCTGATATCAGCAGGCTCTTGTGATGTGACCAAACCAGCAGCTGTGGTCTGATATCAGCAGGCTCTTGTGATGTGACCAAACCAGCTAGCTGTGGTCTGATATCAGCAGGCTCTTGAGATGTGACCAAACCAGCAGCTGTGGTCTGATATCAGCAGGCTCTTGTGATGTGACCAAACCAGCAGCTGTGGTCTGATATCAGCAGGCTCTTGTGATGTGACCAAACCAGCTAGCTGTGGTCTGATATCAGCAGGCTCTTGTGATGTGACCAAACCAGCAGCTGTGGTCTGATATCAGCAGGCTCTTGTGATGTGACCCAACCAGCAGCTGTGGTCTGATATCAGCAGGCTCTTGTGATGTGACCAAACCAGCAGCCGTGGTCTGATATCAGCAGGCTCTTGTGATGTGACCAAACCAGCAGCCGTGGTCTGATATCAGCAGGCTCTTGTGATGTGACCAAACCAGCAGCTGTGGTCTGATATCAGCAGGCTCTTGTGATGTGACCAAACCAGCAGCTGTGGTCTGATATCAGCAGGCTCTTGTGATGTGACCAAACCAGCAGCTGTGGTCTGATATCAGCAGGCTCTTGTGATGTGACCAAACCAGCTAGCTGTGGTCTGATATCAGCAGGCTCTTGTGATGTGACCCAACCAGCAACTGTGGTCTGATATCAGCAGGCTCTTGTGATGTGACCAAACCAGCAGCTGTGGTCTGATATCAGCAGGCTCTTGTGATGTGACCAAACCAGCAGCTGTGGTCTGATATCAGCAGGCTCTTGTGATGTGACCAAACCAGCAGCTGTGGTCTGATATCAGCAGGCTCTTGTGATGTGACCAAACCAGCTAGCTGTGGTCTGATATCAGAAGGCTCTTGTGATGTGACCCAACCAGCAGCTGTGGTCTGATATCAGCAGGCTCTTGTGATGTGACCCAACCAGCTAGCTGTAACAGTACAGATACAGTAATAGTACAGATACAGTAACAGTACAGGTACAGATACAGTAACAGTACAGGTACAGATACAGTAACAGTACAGATACAGTAATAGTACAGTAACAGTACAGATACAGTAACAGTACAGATACAGTAATAGTACAGTAACAGTACAGATACAGACACAGTACAGATACAGTAATAGTACAGATACAGACACAGTACAGATACAGTAATAGTACAGATACAGTAATAGTACAGATACAGTAATAGTACAGTAACAGTACAGATACAGACACAGTACAGATACAGTAATAGTACAGATACAGTACAGATACAGTAATAGTACAGATACAGTAACAGTACAGATACAGATATAGTACAGTTACAGTAATAGTACAGTTACAGTAATAGTACAGATACAGATACAGTAATAGTACAGATACAGTAATAGTACAGTAATAGTACAGATACAGTACAGATACAGTAATAGTACAGATACAGTAATAGTACAGTAACAGTACAGATACAGTAACAGTACAGATACAGTAATAGTACAGATACAGTAATAGTACAGATACAGTAATAGTACAGTAACAGTACAGATACAGTAATAGTACAGTTACAGTAATAGTACAGTTACAGTAATAGTACAGTTACAGTACAGATACAGTAATAGTACAGATACAGATACAGTAATAGTACAGATACAGTAATAGTACAGTAACAGTACAGATACAGTAATAGTACAGATACAGTACAGATACAGTAATAGTACAGTAACAGTACAGATACAGTAATAGTACAGATACAGTAACAGTACAGATACAGTAATAGTACAGATACAATACAGATACAGTATTAGTACAGATACAGTAACAGTACAGATACAGTACAGATACAGTACAGATACAGTAATAGTACAGATACAGTAACAGTACAGATACAGTAACAGTACAGATACAGTACAGTAATAGTACAGATACAGTAACAGTACAGATACAGTAACAGTACAGATACAGTAACAGTACAGATACAGATACAGTAACAGATACAGTAATAGTACAGATACAGTAACAGTACAGATACAGTAACAGTACAGATACAGTAACAGCACAGATAAAGTAATAGTACAGATACAGTAACAGTACAGATACATACAGTACAGATACAGTAACAGCAAAGATACAGTAATAGTACAGATACAGTAACAGTACAGATACAGTAACAGTACAGATACAGTACAGATACAGTAACAGCACAGATACAGTAACAGTACAGATACAGTAACAGTACAGATACAGTACAGATACAATAACAGCACAGATACAGTAATAGTACAGATACAGTAACAGATACATACAGTACAGATACAGTAACAGTACAGATACAGATACAGTACAGATACAGTAATAGTACAGATACAGTAACAGCACAGATACAGTAATAGTACAGATACAGAAACAGTACAGATACAGAAACAGTACAGATACAGTAATAGTACAGATACAGTAACAGTACAGATACAGTAATAGTACAGTAACAGTACAGATACAGTAATAGTACAGATACAGATACACTACAGATACAATAACAGCACAGATACAGTAACAGATACAGATACAGTAATAGTACAGATACAGTAACAGTACAGATACAGTAATAGTACAGATACAGTAACAGTACAGATACAGTAACAGTACAGATACAGTAACAGTACAGATACAGTAATAGTACAGATACAGTAACAGTACAGATACAGTAATAGTACAGATACAGTAATAGTACAGTAACAGTACAGATACACTACAGATACAATAACAGCACAGATACAGTAATAGTACAGATACAGTAACAGCACAGATACAGTAATAGTACAGATACAGAAACAGTACAGATACAGTAATAGTACAGATACAGTAATAGTACAGATACAGTAACAGCACAGATACAGTAATAGTACAGATACAGAAACAGTACAGATACAGTAATAGTACAGATACAGTAACAGTACAGATACAGTAATAGTACAGATACAGTAACAGTACAGATACAGTAATAGTACAGATACAGTAACAGTACAGATACAGTAATAGTACAGACACAGTAACAGTACAGATACAGTAATAGTACAGATACAGATACACTACAGATACAATAACAGCACAGATACAGTAACAGATACAGATACAGTAATAGTACAGATACAGTAATAGTACAGATACAGTAACAGTACAGATACAGTAATAGTACAGATACAGTAACAGTACAGATACAGTACAGATACAGTAATAGTACAGATACAGTAACAGTACAGATACAGTACAGATACAGTACAGATACAGTAATAGTACAGATACAGTACAGATACAGTAACAGTACAGATACAGTAATAGTACAGATACAGTAACAGTACAGATACAGTAACAGTACAGATACAGTAATAGTACAGATACAGTAACAGTACAGATACAGTAATAGTACAGATACAGTAACAGTACAGATACAGTAACAGTACAGATACAGTAATAGTACAGATACAGTAACAGTACAGATACAGTAACAGTACAGATACAGTAATAATATTGTAGGATGACATGTAACATATATCTGTAACTACCATCATGTGACTGTCTGGTAGGAGACCTGTATAACACAGAGAGCTGTGGTAATAACCATATAACAGACCACCCACAGGACACCAGCTGATCACACAGAGAGGTCCTGAGCTCTGAGCACAGTTATCATACAGTTACCTCCATACTGCAGACATCATTCATCTACAGTATTATATCCCCTGTCACCCGGATGATGCCATCTGACTTCCGGTATGTGCGGGTCACCCGACTTCCGGTCTGTGCGCTCCATCTGACTTCCTGAGTATGCGTTTCACGCTCTCTTCTACGCGTTCCAAAGGCCGGAAGTGTTGTCTATACTGACGTTTCCGGGTGTCCTATGAGGTGGAGGAGTCTGAGCGGAGACATCATTGTGTCTGGCGGCCGGTAATAAAATTATTATTATTATTATACAAGTATGGTGTATACTAGTTGTTGTTATTATACAGATGGAGCAGTCTCTGGTGTCCTGTTATTACAGTACAGGTGGAGCAGTCTCTGGTGTCCTGTTATTATAGTACAGGTGGAGCAGTCTCTGGTGTCCTGTTATTATAGTACAGGTGGAGCAGGCTCTGGTGTCCTGTTATTATAGTACAGGTGGAGCAGTCTCTGGTGTCCTGTTATTATAGTACAGGTGGAGCAGTCTCTGGTGTCCTGTTATTATAGTACAGGTGGAGCAGTCTCTGGTGTCCTGTTATTATAGTACAGGTGGAGCAGTCTCTGGTGTCCTGTTATTATAGTACAGGTGGAGCAGACTCTGGTGTCCTGTTATTATAGTACAGGTGGGGCAGTCTCTGGTGTCCTGTTATTATAGTACAGGTGGAGCAGGCTCTGGTGTCCTGTTATTATAGTACAGGTGGAGCAGTCTCTGGTGTCCTGTTATTATAGTACAGGTGGAGCAGTCTCTGGTGTCCTGTTATTATAGTACAGGTGGAGCAGACTCTGGTGTCCTGTTATTACAGTACAGGTGGAGCAGTCTCTGGTGTCCTGTTATTATAGTACAGGTGGAGCAGTCTCTGGTGTCCTGTTATTATAGTACAGGTGGAGCAGGCTCTGGTGTCCTGTTATTATAGTACAGGTGGAGCAGTCTCTGGTGTCCTGTTATTATAGTACAGGTGGAGCAGTCTCTGGTGTCCTGTTATTATAGTACAGGTGGAGCAGTCTCTGGTGTCCTGTTATTATAGTACAGGTGGAGCAGTCTCTGGTGTCCTGTTATTATAGTACAGGTGGAGCAGACTCTGGTGTCCTGTTATTATAGTACAGGTGGGGCAGTCTCTGGTGTCCTGTTATTATAGTACAGGTGGAGCAGTCTCTGGTGTCCTGTTATTATAGTACAGGTGGAGCAGACTCTGGTGTCCTGTTATTATAGTACAGGTGGAGCAGTCTCTGGTGTCCTGTTATTATAGTACAGGTGGAGCAGTCTCTGGTGTCCTGTTATTATAGTACAGGTGGAGCAGTCTCTGGTGTCCTGTTATTATAGTACAGGTGGGGCAGACTCTGGTGTCCTGTTATTATAGTACAGGTGGAGCAGTCTCTGGTGTCCTGTTATTATAGTACAGGTGGAGCAGACTCTGGTGTCCTGTTATTATAGTACAGGTGGAGCAGTCTCTGGTGTCCTGTTATTATAGTACAGGTGGAGCAGTCTCTGGTGTCCTGTTATTATAGTACAGGTGGAGCAGACTCTGGTGCCCTGGTATTATAGTACAGGTGGAGCAGTCTCTGGTGTCCTGTTATTATAGTACAGGTGGAGCAGTCTCTGGTGTCCTGTTATTATAGTACAGGTGGAGCAGTCTCTGGTGTCCTGTTATTATAGTACAGGTGGAGCAGTCTCTGGTGTCCTGTTATTATAGTACAGGTGGAGCAGACTCTGGTGTCCTGTTATTATAGTACAGGTGGAGCAGTCTCTGGTGTCCTGTTATTATAGTACAGGTGGAGCAGTCTCTGGTGTCCTGTTATTATAGTACAGGTGGAGCAGGCTCTGGTGTCCTGTTATTATAGTACAGGTGGAGCAGGCTCTGGTGTCCTGGTATTATAGTACAGGTGGGGCAGACTCTGGTGTCCTGTTATTATAGTACAGGTGGAGCAGTCTCTGGTGTCCTGTTATTATAGTACAGGTGGAGCAGACTCTGGTGTCCTGTTATTATAGTACAGGTGGAGCAGTCTCTGGTGTCCTGTTATTATAGTACAGGTGGAGCAGTCTCTGGTGTCCTGTTATTATAGTACAGGTGGAGCAGTCTCTGGTGTCCTGTTATTATAGTACAGGTGGAGCAGTCTCTGGTGTCCTGTTATTATAGTACAGGTGGAGCAGACTCTGGTGTCCTGTTATTATAGTACAGGTGGAGCAGTCTCTGGTGTCCTGTTATTATAGTACAGGTGGAGCAGACTGGTGTCCTGTTATTATAGTACAGGTGGAGCAGTCTCTGGTGTCCTGTTATTATAGTACAGGTGGAGCAGGCTCTGGTGTCCTGTTATTATAGTACAGGTGGAGCAGTCTCTGGTGTCCTGTTATTATAGTACAGGTGGGGCAGTCTCTGGTGTCCTGTTATTATAGTACAGGTGGAGCAGACTGTGGTGTCCTGTTATTATAGTACAGGTGGAGCAGACTCTGGTGTCCTGTTATTATAGTACAGGTGGAGCAGTCTCTGGTGTCCTGTTATTATAGTACAGGTGGAGCAGTCTCTGGTGTCCTGTTATTATAGTACAGGTGGAGCAGTCTCTGGTGTCCTGTTATTATAGTACAGGTGGAGCAGTCTCTGGTGTCCTGTTATTATAGTACAGGTGGGGCAGTCTCTGGTGTCCTGTTATTATAGTACAGGTGGAGCAGACTGTGGTGTCCTGTTATTATAGTACAGGTGGAGCAGACTCTGGTGTCCTGTTATTATAGTACAGGTGGAGCAGTCTCTGGTGTCCTGTTATTATAGTACAGGTGGGGCAGTCTCTGGTGTCCTGTTATTATAGTACAGGTGGAGCAGACTGTGGTGTCCTGTTATTATAGTACAGGTGGAGCAGTCTCTGGTGTCCTGTTATTATAGTACAGGAGGAGCAGGCTCTGGTGTCCTGTTATTATAGTACAGGTGGAGCAGTCTCTGGTGCCCTGTTATTATAGTACAGGTGGAGCAGTCTGTGGTGTCCTGTTATTATAGTACAGGTAGAGCAGTCTCTGGTGTCCTGTTATTATAGTACAGGTGTAGCAGACTCTGGTGTCCTGTTATTATAGTACAGGTGGAGCAGTCTCTGGTGTCCTGTTATTATAGTACAGGTGGAGCAGTCTCTGGTGTCCTGTTATTATAGTACAGGTGGAGCAGTCTCTGGTGTCCTGTTATTATAGTACAGATGGAGCAGTCTCTGGTGTCCTGTTATTATAGTACAGGTGGAGCAGTCTCTGGTGTCATGTTATTATAGTACAGGTGGAGCAGACTCTGGTGTCCTGTTATTATAGTACATGTGGAGCAGACTCTGGTGTCCTGTTATTATAGTACAGGTGGAGCAGACTCTGGTGTCCTGTTATTATAGTACAGGTGGAGCAGTCTCTGGTGTCCTGTTATTATAGTACAGGTGGAGCAGTCTCTGGTGTCCTGTTATTATAGTACAGGTGGAGCAGTCTCTGGTGTCCTGTTATTATAGTACAGGTGGAGCAGACTCTGGTGTCCTGTTATTATAGTACAGGTGGAGCAGTCTCTGGTGTCCTGTTATTATAGTACAGGTGGAGCAGTCTCTGGTGTCCTGTTATTATAGTACAGGTGGAGCAGACTCTGGTGTCCTGTTATTATAGTACAGGTGGAGCAGTCTCTGGTGTCCTGTTATTATAGTACAGGTGGAGCAGTCTCTGGTGTCCTGTTATTATAGTACAGGTGGAGCAGGCTCTGGTGTCCTGTTATTACAGTACAGGTGGAGCAGACTCTGGTGTCCTGTTATTATAGTACAGGTGGAGCAGTCTCTGGTGTCCTGTTATTATAGTACAGGTGGAGCAGTCTCTGGTGTCCTGTTATTATAGTACAGGTGGAGCAGTCTCTGGTGTCCTGTTATTATAGTACAGGTGGAGCAGTCTCTGGTGTCCTGTTATTATAGTACAGGTAGAGCAGGCGCTGCTGTCCTGTTATTATAGTACAGGTGGAGCAGTCTCTGGTGTCCTGTTATTATAGTACAGGTGGAGCAGGCGCTGCTGTCCTGTTATTATAGTACAGGTGGAGCAGGCTCTGGTGTCCTGTTATTATAGTACAGGTGGAGCAGGCGCTGCTGTCCTGTTATTATAGTACAGGTGGAGCAGGCTATGGTGTCCTATTATAGTACAGGTGGAGCAGACTGGTGTCCTGTTATTATAGTACAGGTGGAGCAGACTGGTGTCCTGTTATTATAGTACAGGTGGAGCAGGCTCTGGTGTCCTGTTATTATAGTACAGGTGGAGCAGGCTCTGGTGTCCTGTTATTATAGTACAGGTGGAGCAGTCTCTGGTGTCCTGTTATTATAGTACAGGTGGAGCAGACTTTGGTTGTCCTGTTATTATAGTAAAGGTGGAGCAGTATATGGTGTCCTGTTATTATAGTACAGGTGGAGCAGACTCTGGTTTCCTGTTATTATAGTACAGGTGGAGAACGCTCTGGAGTCCTGTTATTATAGTACAGGTGGAGCAGACACTGGTGTCCTGTTATTATAGTACAGGTGGAGCAGACACTGGTGTCCTGTTATTATAGTACAGGTGGAGCAGGCTCTGGTGTCCTGTTATTATAGTACAGGTGGAGCAGTCTCTGGTGTCCTGTTATTATAGTACAGGAGGAGCAGTCTCTGGTGTCCTGTTATTATAGTACAGGTGGAGCAGACTCTGGTGTCCTGTTATTATAGTACAGGTGGAGCAGACTCTGGTGTCCTGTTATTATAGTACAGGTATTAAATACATTTTTTTCTCAGTTTTTGGAATGAGATTAAAACCAAGACAGAAACGTCCCTAATTATTGGATATCTAACAGATTTCATATTGATCATATTGTATCAAAGTGGAATCTGGGAGGACAATACTCCTGGTCAGAGGTAACAGTGGTTTAACCTTAAGCGATACAGCATTGTCTGATGGTCACTGAGCAGGTTTATGTAGCTGAATCAGAGGAACTTATAACAATCACTGACCAGGGCTATATGGCTGGGGAAAGAGATCAATTGATGTTAGTACCACCCTTTATGTGTCTCCCCCTTCCCTTTAGGTTGTTAGCTCTCATGAGCAGGGCCCTCTTTCCTTGTGTGCTCCTTCTACTGTTCCTTCACCCTCTGTACCTCTTGGCTGCTTCTCTAGCCCTGTTTTCTTAAGCTTCGGCCTTCTTCTCGCTGATTTCTACCATCCCTTTCACTATCTGTCAGATATAATCTGATTTGCTTTACCCTGTCACCTGTGTTTGTATATATTTGTATCATGTTGTGTCTTGGTTCTGTTTTCTGTATATGTAATGTACAGCACTGCGGACCCTTTGTGGCGCCTTATAAGTCAAAGATAATAATAACAATTCCTTTTATGTTTGTTTATGATTAATATGTTTATTCCTAGATAATTTGAGCTGTGAGGATCAGGAGAGTCTTTATTAGACGTCATCTGAGGGTATGAAACATCCTGTGTAAGTTACTGATTTACTGAGGATGGACAAGGACAGAAGTCACATGACTGAGAGGATATTAAATCTCACCCTGGAGATCATCTGTCTGCTGACTGGAGAGGTGAGTAACCCTGTGACATCACTGTTATCTGTAGTAATATAACAGGATATGACTGGAGAGGTGAGGGGGTCTGTGACATCACTGTTATCTGTAGTAATATAACAGGGATATGACTGGAGAGGTGAGGGAGTCTGTGACATCACTGTTATCTGTAGTAATATAACAGGATATGACTGGAGAGGTGAGGGAGTCTGTGACATCACTGTTATCTGTAGTAATATAACAGGGATATGACTGGAGAGGTGAGGGAGTCTGTGACATCACTGTTATCTGTAGTAATATAACAGGATATGACTGGAGAGGTGAGGGAGTCTGTGACATCACTGTTATCTGTAGTAATATAACAGGATATGACTGGAGAGGTGAGGGAGTCTGTGACATCACTGTTATCTGTAGTAATATAACAGGATATGACTGGAGAGGTGAGGGAGTCTGTGACATCACTGTTATCTGTAGTAATATAACAGGATATGACTGGAGAGGTGAGGGAGTCTGTGACATCACTGTTATCTGTAGTAATATAACAGGGATATGACTGGAGAGGTGAGGGAGTCTGTGACATCACTGTTATCTGTAGTAATATAACAGGGTATGACTGGAGAGGTGAGGGAGTCTGTGACATCACTGTTATCTGTAGTAATATAACAGGATATGACTGGAGAGGTGAGGGAGTCTGTGACATCACTGTTATCTGTAGTAATATAACAGGATATGGCTGGAGAGGTGAGGAGTCTGTGACATCACTGTTATCTGTAGTAATATAACAGGATATGGCTGGAGAGGTGAGGGAGTCTGTGACATCACTGTTATCTGTAGTAATATAACAGGATATGACTGGAGAGGTGAGTAACCCTGTGATATCACTGTTATCTGTAGTAATATAACAGGATATGACTGGAGAGGTGAGTAACCCTGTGATATCACTGTTATCTGTAGTAATATAACAGGATATGACGGGAGAGGTGAGGGAGTCTGTGACATCACTGTTATCTGTAGTAATATAACAGGATATGACTGGAGAGGTGAGGGAGTCTGTGACATCACTGTTATCTGTAGTAATATAACAGGATATGACTGGAGAGGTGAGGGAGTCTGTGACATCACTGTTATCTGTAGTAATATAACAGGATATGACTGGAGAGGTGAGGGAGTCTGTGACATCACTGTTATCTGTAGTAATATAACAGGGATATGACTGGAGAGGTGAGGGAGTCTGTGACATCACTGTTATCTGTAGTAATATAACAGGATATGACTGGAGAGGTGAGGGAGTCTGTGACATCACTGTTATCTGTAGTAATATAACAGGATATGACTGGAGAGGTGAGGGAGTCTGTGACATCACTGTTATCTGTAGTAATATAACAGGATATGACTGGAGAGGTGAGTAACCCTGTGATATCACTGTTATCTGTAGTAATATAACAGGATATGACTGGAGAGGTGAGGGAGTCTGTGACATCACTGTTATCTGTAGTAATATAACAGGGATATGACTGGAGAGGTGAGGGAGTCTGTGATATCACTGTTATCTGTAGTAATATAACAGGATATGACGGGAGAGGTGAGGGAGTCTGTGACATCACTGTTATCTGTAGTAATATAACAGGATATGACTGGAGAGGTGAGGGAGTCTGTGACATCACTGTTATCTGTAGTAATATAACAGGGATATGACAGGAGAGGTGAGGGAGTCTGTGACATCACTGTTATCTGTAGTAATATAACAGGATATGACTGGAGAGGTGAGGGAGTCTGTGACATCACTGTTATCTGTAGTAATATAACAGGATATGACTGGAGAGGTGAGGGAGTCTGTGATATCACTGTTATCTGTAGTAATATAACAGGATATGACTGGAGAGGTGAGGAGTCTGTGACATCACTGTTATCTGTAGTAATATAACAGGATATGACTGGAGAGGTGAGGGAGTCTGTGACATCACTGTTATCTGTAGTAATATAACAGGATATGACTGGAGTGGTGAGGGAGTCTGTGACATCACTGTTATCTGTAGTAATATAACAGGATATGACTGGAGAGGTGAGGGAGTCTGTGATATCACTGTTATCTGTAGTAATATAACAGGATATGACTGGAGAGGTGAGGGAGTCTGTGATATCACTGTTATCTGTAGTAATATAACAGGATATGACTGGAGAGGTGAGGGAGTCTGTGACATCACTGTTATCTGTAGTAATATAACAGGATATGACTGGAGAGGTGAGGGAGTCTGTGATATCACTGTTATCTGTAGTAATATAACAGGATATGACTGGAGAGGTGAGGGAGTCTGTGACATCACTGTTATCTGTAGTAATATAACAGGATATGACTGGAGAGGTGAGGGAGTCTGTGATATCACTGTTATCTGTAGTAATATAACAGGATATGACTGGAGAGGTGAGGGAGTCTGTGACATCACTGTTATCTGTAGTAATATAACAGGGATATGACTGGAGAGGTGAGGGAGTCTGTGATATCACTGTTATCTGTAGTAATATAACAGGATATGACTGGAGAGGTGAGGGAGTCTGTGATATCACTGTTATCTGTAGTAATATAACAGGATATGACTGGAGAGGTGAGGGAGTCTGTGACATCACTGGTATCTGTAGTAATATAACAGGGATATGACTGGAGAGGTGAGGGAGTCTGTGACATCACTGTTATCTGTAGTAATATAACAGGGATATGACTGGAGAGGTGAGGGAGTCTGTGACATCACTATTATCTGTAGTAATATAACAGGATATGACTGGAGAGGTGAGGGAGTCTGTGACATCACTGTTATCTGTAGTAATATAACAGGGATATGACTGGAGAGGTGAGGGAGTCTGTGACATCACTGTTATCTGTAGTAATATAACAGGGATATGACTGGAGAGGTGAGGGAGTCTGTGACATCACTGTTATCTGTAGTAATATAACAGGGATATGACTGGAGAGGTGAGGGAGTCTGTGACATCACTATTATCTGTAGTAATATAACAGGATATGACTGGAGAGGTGAGGGAGTCTGTGACATCACTGTTATCTGTAGTAATATAACAGGATATGACTGGAGAGGTGAGGGAGTCTGTGACATCACTGTTATCTGTAGTAATATAACAGGATATGACTGGAGAGGTGAGGGAGTCTGTGACATCACTGTTATCTGTAGTAATATAACAGGATATGACTGGAGAGGTGAGGGAGTCTGTGACATCACTGTTATCTGTAGTAATATAACAGGGATATGACTGGAGAGGTGAGGGAGTCTGTGACATCACTGTTATCTGTAGTAATATAACAGGGATATGACTGGAGAGGTGAGAGAGTCTGTGACATCACTGTTATCTGTAGTAATATAACAGGGATATGACTGGAGAGGTGAGGGAGTCTGTGACATCACTGTTATCTGTAGTAATATAACAGGATATGACTGGAGAGGTGAGGGAGTCTGTGACATCACTGTTATCTGTAGTAATATAACAGGATATGACTGGAGAGGTGAGGGAGTCTGTGACATCACTGTTATCTGTAGTAATATAACAGGATATGACTGGAGAGGTGAGGGAGTCTGTGACATCACTGTTATCTGTAGTAATATAACAGGATATGACTGGAGAGGTGAGGGAGTCTGTGACATCACTGTTATCTGTAGTAATATAACAGGATATGACTGGAGAGGTGAGGGAGTCTGTGACATCACTGTTATCTGTAGTAATATAACAGGATATGACTGGAGAGGTGAGAGAGTCTGTGACATCACTGTTATCTGTAGTAATATAACAGGATATGACTGGAGAGGTGAGAGAGTCTGTGACATCACTGTTATCTGTAGTAATATAACACTATATGACTGGAGAGGTGAGGGAGTCTGTGACATCACTGTTATCTGTAGTAATATAACAGGATATGACTGGAGAGGTGAGGGAGTCTGTGACATCACTGTTATCTGTAGTAATATAACAGGATATGACTGGAGAGGTGAGGGAGTCTGTGACATCACTGTTATCTGTAGTAATATAACAGGATATGACTGGAGAGGTGAGGGAGTCTGTGACATCACTGTTATCTGTAGTAATATAACAGGGATATGACTGGAGAGGTGAGGGAGTCTGTGACATCACTGTTATCTGTAGTAATATAACAGGATATGACTGGAGAGGTGAGGGAGTCTGTGACATCACTGTTATCTGTAGTAATATAACAGGATATGACTGGAGAGGTGAGGGAGTCTGTGACATCACTGTTATCTGTAGTAATATAACAGGGATATGACTGGAGAGGTGAGGGAGTCTGTGACATCACTGTTATCTGTAGTAATATAACAGGGATATGACTGGAGAGGTGAGAGAGTCTGTGACATCACTGTTATCTGTAGTAATATAACAGGATATGACTGGAGAGGTGAGAGAGTCTGTGACATCACTGTTATCTGTAGTAATATAACAGGGATATGACTGGAGAGGTGAGGGAGTCTGTGACATCACTATTATCTGTAGTAATATAACAGGATATGACTGGAGAGGTGAGGGAGTCTGTGACATCACTGTTATCTGTAGTAATATAACAGGATATGACCGGAGAGGTGAGGGAGTCTGTGACATCACTGTTATCTGTAGTAATATAACAGGATATGACTGGAGAGGTGAGGGAGTCTGTGACATCACTGTTATCTGTAGTAATATAACAGGATATGACTGGAGAGGTGAGGGAGTCTGTGACATCACTATTATCTGTAGTAATATAACAGGATATGACTGGAGAGGTGAGAGAGTCTGTGACATCACTGTTATCTGTAGTAATATAACAGGATATGACCGGAGAGGTGAGGGAGTCTGTGACATCACTGTTATCTGTAGTAATATAACAGGATATGACTGGAGAGGTGAGGGAGTCTGTGACATCACTGTTATCTGTAGTAATATAACAGGGATATGACTGGAGAGGTGAGGGAGTCTGTGACATCACTATTATCTGTAGTAATATAACAGGAATATGACTGGGGAGGTGAGGGAGTCTGTGACATCACTGTTATCTGTAGTAATATAACAGGATATGACTGGAGAGGTGAGGAGTCTGTGACATCACTATTATCTGTAGTAATATAACAGGATATGACTGGAGAGGTGAGGGAGTCTGTGACATCACTGTTATCTGTAGTAATATAACAGGGATATGACTGGAGAGGTGAGGGAGTCTGTGATATCACTGTTATCTGTAGTAATATAACAGGGATATGACTGGAGAGGTGAGGGAGTCTGTGACATCACTATTATCTGTAGTAATATAACAGGAATATGACTGGGGAGGTGAGGGAGTCTGTGACATCACTGTTATCTGTAGTAATATAACAGGGATATGACTGGAGAGGTGAGGGAGTCTGTGACATCACTGTTATCTGTAGTAATATAACAGGATATGACTGGAGAGGTGAGGGAGTCTGTGACATCACTGTTATCTGTAGTAATATAACAGGATATGACTGGAGAGGTGAGGGAATCTATGATATCACTGTTATCTGTAGTAATATAACAGGGATATGACTGGAGAGGTGAGGGA
This sequence comes from Mixophyes fleayi, assembly GCF_038048845.1. NCBI lineage: Eukaryota > Metazoa > Chordata > Amphibia > Anura > Limnodynastidae > Mixophyes > Mixophyes fleayi. Next base: position 226,780,167 of record NC_134407.1, on the reverse strand, counting down.
GTCTATGATATCACTGTTATCTGTAGTAATATAACAGGATATGACTGGAGAGGTGAGGGAGTCTGTGACATCACTGTTATCTGTAGTAATATAACAGGATATGACTGGAGAGGTGAGGGAGTCTGTGACATCACTGTTATCTGTAGTAATATAACAGGATATGACTGGAGAGGTGAGGGAGTCTGTGACATCACTGTTATCTGTAGTAATATAACAGGGATATGACTGGGGAGGTGAGGGAGTCTGTGACATCACTGTTATCTGTAGTAATATAACAGGATATGACTGGAGAGGTGAGGGAGTCTGTGACATCACTGTTATCTGTAGTAATATAACAGGGATATGACTGGAGAGGTGAGGGAGTCTCTGACATCACTGTTATCTGTAGTAATATAACAGGGATATGACTGGAGAGGTGAGGGAGTCTGTGACATCACTGTTATCTGTAGTAATATAACAGGATATGACCGGAGAGGTGAGGGAGTCTGTGACATCACTGTTATCTGTAGTAATATAACAGGATATGACTGGAGAGGTGAGGGAATCTATGATATCACTGTTATCTGTAGTAATATAACAGGATATGACTGGAGAGGTGAGGGAGTCTGTGACATCACTGTTATCTGTAGTAATATAACAGGATATGACTGGAGAGGTGAGGGAGTCTGTGACATCACTGTTATCTGTAGTAATATAACAGGGATATGACTGGAGAGGTGAGGGAGTCTCTGACATCACTGTTATCTGTAGTAATATAACAGGGATATGACTGGAGAGGTGAGGGAGTCTGTGACATCACTGTTATCTGTAGTAATATAACAGGATATGACCGGAGAGGTGAGGGAGTCTGTGACATCACTGTTATCTGTAGTAATATAACAGGATATGACCGGAGAGGTGAGGGAGTCTGTGACATCACTGTTATCTGTAGTAATATAACAGGATATGACTGGAGAGGTGAGGGAGTCTGTGACATCACTGTTATCTGTAGTAATATAACAGGATATGACTGGAGAGGTGAGGGAGTCTGTGATATCACTGTTATCTGTAGTAATATAACAGGATATGACTGGAGAGGTGAGGGAGTCTGTGACATCACTATTATCTGTAGTAATATAACAGGATATGACCGGAGAGGTGAGGGAGTCTGTGACATCACTGTTATCTGTAGTAATATAACAGGATATGACCGGAGAGGTGAGGGAGTCTGTGACATCACTGTTATCTGTAGTAATATAACAGGATATGACTGGAGAGGTGAGGGAGTCTGTGACATCACTGTTATCTGTAGTAATATAACAGGATATGACTGGAGAGGTGAGGGAGTCTGTGATATCACTGTTATCTGTAGTAATATAACAGGATATGACTGGAGAGGTGAGGGAGTCTGTGACATCACTGTTATCTGTAGTAATATAACAGGGATATGACCGGAGAGGTGAGGGAGTCTGTGACATCACTGTTATCTGTAGTAATATAACAGGATATGACTGGAGAGGTGAGGGAGTCTGTGACATCACTGTTATCTGTAGTAATATAACAGGATATGACTGGAGAGGTGAGGGAGTCTGTGACATCACTGTTATCTGTAGTAATATAACAGGGATATGACTGGAGAGGTGAGGGAGTCTGTGACATCACTGTTATCTGTAGTAATATAACAGGATGTGACTGGAGAGGTGAGGGAGTCTGTGACATCACTGTTATCTGTAGTAATATAACAGGATATGACTGGAGAGGTGAGGGAGTCTGTGACATCACTGTTACCTGTAGTAATATAACAGGATATGACTGGAGAGGTGAGGGAGTCTGTGACATCACTGTTATCTGTAGTAATATAACAGGGATATGACTGGAGAGGTGAGGGAGTCTCTGACATCACTGTTATCTGTAGTAATATAACAGGGATATGACTGGAGAGGTGAGGGAGTCTATGATATCACTGTTATCTGTAGTAATATAACAGGATATGACTGGAGAGGTGAGGGAGTCTGTGACATCACTGTTATCTGTAGTAATATAACAGGATATGACTGGAGAGGTGAGGGAGTCTGTGACATCACTGTTATCTGTAGTAATATAACAGGGATATGACTGGGGAGGTGAGGGAGTCTGTGACATCACTGTTATCTGTAGTAATATAACAGGATATGACTGGAGAGGTGAGGGAGTCTGTGACATCACTGTTATCTGTAGTAATATAACAGGATATGACTGGAGAGGTGAGGGAGTCTGTGACATCACTGTTATCTGTAGTAATATAACAGGGATATGACTGCAGAGGTGAGGGAGTCTGTGACATCACTGTTATCTGTAGTAATATAACAGGGATATGACTGGAGAGATGAGGGAGTCTCTGACATCACTGTTATCTGTAGTAACATAACAGGGATATGACTGGAGAGGTGAGGGAGTCTGTGACATCACTGTTATCTGTAGTAATATAACAGGATATGACTGGAGAGGTGAGTAACCCTGTGACATCACTGTTATCTGTAGTAATATAACAGGATATGACCGGAGAGGTGAGGGAGTCTGTGACATCACTGTTATCTGTAGTAATATAACAGGATATGACTGGAGAGGTGAGGGAGTCTGTGACATCACTGTTATCTGTAGTAATATAACAGGATATGACTGGAGAGGTGAGGGAGTCTGTGACATCACTGTTATCTGTAGTAATATAACAGGATATGACTGGAGAGGTGAGGGAGTCTGTGACATCACTGTTATCTGTAGTAATATAACAGGGATATGACTGGAGAGGTGAGGGAGTCTGTGACATCACTGTTATCTGTAGTAATATAACAGGATATGACTGGAGAGGTGAGGGAGTCTGTGACATCACTGTTATCTGTAGTAATATAACAGGATATGACTGGAGAGGTGAGGGAGTCTGTGACATCACTGTTATCTGTAGTAATATAACAGGGGTATGACTGGAGAGGTGAGGGAGTCTGTGACATCACTGTTATCTGTAGTAATATAACAGGGATATGACTGGGGAGGTGAGGGAGTCTGTGACATCACTGTTATCTGTAGTAATATAACAGGATATGACTGGAGAGGTGAGGGAGTCTGTGACATCACTGTTATCTGTAGTAATATAACAGAATATGACTGGAGAGGTGAGTAACCCTGTGACATCACTGTTATCTGTAGTAATATAACAGGGATATGACTGGAGAGATGAGGGAGTCTCTGACATCACTGTTATCTGTAGTAATATAACAGGATATGACCGGAGAGGTGAGGGAGTCTGTGACATCACTGTTATCAGGAGATTATCAGGGGGGGGACAGGAGAGTGTTGAAGGTGGCGAAGAGGCGGCGGGGGTTGGAGGACTGGGAGGAGATGAGGGATTTAAAGAAAGATTGTTTGGCTAGAGAGAGGGCGGAGCTATAGGAAGAGAGGATGAACTTAAAATGGAGAAAATCAGCCAGGGAGCGGGATTTTCTCCAGTATCGTTCAGCCGTGCAGGAGCATTTTTGGAGGAAGCGGGTAAATTTGGAGTGCCAGGGTTGGGGTTTGGAGCGACGGGGGTTGACAGAGTGGGCCGGGGCGATGGCTATGACTGGAAAGGTGAGGGAGTCTGTGACAACGCTCTCAACTCTCCCTTCCAAGTGTTGCAGGAGGTCCCTGTGAGAGGGATTGTCCGCCAGATCCATCGCGGTTTGGTCTGAGGATGGGTAATCCAGAGGCAGGTCAGCAAGCCAAGGACTGGTACACTTGCAGTAGCGAGGATCAAAAGCAGTATGCAGAAGGGAAGTCCAATAACAAGCCGGGAACTGGTACACAGGCGGTAGTACAGTACAAAATCAGGATCCGAAAGAGAGTGATCAAATTCAAGCAAGGACTGGTGCACGAGGAGCTAATAGGCAGAGAAGCAAACTAAGGGAAAAGCACAAGAAAGCTCAGATTCTGCAGCATAATGGAGTCAGACTTGTGTGGAAACCTAATTCTCTGACAGTGTCAGAGTGAGTTTTATATACTCTGCAGCTTTGAATATGCCTCCACCCAGCCACAATCATATGACCACCCAACGCAGGAAGTACTGACCTTTACACAGATGCAGAGTGAATCAGCGGCACAGGAATGTGGAGTAGGTAACTTTTGTGACAACCCATTTGGCCTGGATGTTCCCATACGGGAGAACACCCATGGCCCGACCAGCTGGCCAATGCAGGAGACCCCCACTTGTAACCAAAGCCTAAATAGTCTTTTAGGAGCTACTGGGGAAAATGTTGGGTTAGCAAACAGTTGTGTAAGAGGGGAGATTAATGAGGAGATGTCTATTTGCTCCTGTAGTTGCTTCATCATGCCAAATTATGGTTAATTGTTGGGTGCTATAAAGTGGGCAGTGTGGAAAGCCATGGCAAAACTTTTGCGATTCCACTATTACTACCCACTGATTGTTCTCCCTTGTCAACTCCAGAATCCTGCCTAGCATGACAGTATCATAGTAGGTGGTGAAATGAGGGAGTTGGATACCTCCTAGATGCATTCTCCTGTATAGGATGTCACCACTCTCAAGTCTCTTCTATGAACTATTTGCGGGTGTGTGTATAGGTACGTGTGTGTGTAGGTACGTGTGTGTAGGTACGTGTGTGTAGGTACGTGTGTGTAGGTACGTGTGTGTATAAGTATGTGTGTATAGGTATGGGTGTATGTGTGTATAGGTATGTGTGTGTATAGGTATGTGTGTGTAGTTGTATGTGTGTATAGGTATGTGTGTATGTGTGTATAGGTATGTGTGTATAGGTGTATGTGTGTGTATAGGTGTATGTGTGTGTATAGGTGTATGTGTGTAGGTGTATATGTGTATAGGTATGTATGTAGGTATGTGTGTATAAGTATGTGTGTATAGGTGTATGTGTGTGTATAGGTATAGGTGTATGTGTGTGTATAGGTGTATGTGTGTGTATAGGTATAGGTGTATGTGTGTGTATAGGTGTATGTGTGTGTATAGGTATGTGTGTATGTGTGTATAGGTATGTGTGTGTAGGTGTATGTGTGTGTAGGTGTATGTGTGTGTAGGTGTATGTGTGTATAGGTGTGTGTGTGTGTGTGTGTGTGTGTGTGTGTGTAGGGGTATGTGTGTGTAGGTATATGTGTGTAGGTATATGTGTGTAGGTGTATGTGTGTATAGGTATGTGTGTGTAGGTGTATGTGTGTATAGGTATGTGTGTATAGGTGTATGTGTGTGTATAGGTATGTGTGTGTAGGTGTATGTGTGTATAGGTATATGTGTGTAGGTGTATGTGTGTATAGGTATATGTGTGTAGGTGTATGTGTGTATAGGTATGTGTGTGTGTAGGTGTGTGTGTGTGTAGGTGTATGTGTGTATAGGTATATGTGTGTAGGTGTATGTGTGTAGGTGTATATGTGTATAGGTATGTGTGTAGGTGTATGTGTGTATAGGTATATGTGTATAGGTGTATGTGTGTATAGGTATATGTGTATAGAGTCTGTAAGAGATATAGTATTTCTGGGAGGATATTCATGTTTATGATGTTGATGCTATTTATCCAGGAAACGGTTTTATTTCTCCACAGTTTTAGCTGATTGCATATGGTTCTTGCGAAGTTGGCATTGACGGTCTGAGACGCATTTTTTTTATGATCACTGTGACTGGATCACTTGTAAATAATGTATTTGTGGCTGGATCATGTAGAAATAATTTATTGCAGAAATGTATTTCAATCAGGTGCAGGCACCAATGTATAATTTGAAATGCACTTATCGTGTTACATTGGGATGTGTTTTGTATGGAAGTGTCATTGTTTGGGTTTGTAACTTTGCTAGAGGGAGTCTGTTTGCTGATAGCAGGAAATGCTAAGTAAGTATTTATGTGAAGTGATAAACATCTGTTTATCATGTATACCCAGCAGGGGGTCGCTGCCTGGCTGTCTGGCATAGCTGCATCTCAGATAATGCAAGCATCAAGTTTTAGCACATAACAGAGTAGTGTAAATATTTTTAGCTTTGCTTTGCATGTAAATCCATGTTTGGGAAACATATTACATCCTGATACTAAAAATATCTCAGACCTCAGGGGGCTGGTTTACCCTGTGAGGCTGTGTCCTAACTGTATAAAAAGAGAGACCTTGTACACTGAAATGTATCATTATTCTGACCCGATCACTGGTACCTTTAATCAGTGTGACTGCAAATATACATCACTTGCTTCAAAGACCTGCTTGAAAACGTCTTTCATGCTGAAAATCCTGTGACCTACAGATTAGACTCAAAATCGAATCCGTTTCCGTCTGTCTGAGGTTTGGACCCAGTTCCCAGCACCACCGCTCTGCCTGCTACCCAGCAGCTCTGACCAGTGTGATAGGTCAGGGGGGGGATCCATCTACAGCACCCTGATCCATAGTAAGCGGTCAGGGGTACCAGCCCAAGTGTACCAGCGAGGGTGAACCCTAGCAGTGACAGTTACCCAGAAGGAACCCGGTACTGGATGCCGGTAAGGAGTCCAGTGGTGGCAGCATTTGTAAGCCCCTCCCACTGCGGCTAGAGGGCGCATTTGGGATAACGAAAGGGAACGGTGGCAAAGTAAGCCCAGCCGGTTCCCAGCAACAACAGACATGGTGGCATAGGTGGTGAATCCTGTCACAATCACCCCATAATACTTAATTTAGGATGGGTGCCATTAGAAAGCAAAAGTGTTTCAGGCCTTTGATGACACCAGGGGGGTGCTGAAGTAGAGAGCAACCGATTTTGAGTAATTGATTTTGAAATTTGAATAATCCCCAAATTTCTGGAACTCGAACACTAGAGGGGGGGATTCAATTGTTCGGCTTGACGGCCGAAAAACTCGCGCTCTAAAACTATTACCGTTAATACGGTAAAATTGCGCTTAAAAACCATTCATACGGTAATTTACTCGCTGAATTTCAGCTCGCAACTCAGGGCGCCGCGAGCTGAAATTCAGCGAGTAATTACCGTATTAACGGTAATAGTTTTAGAACGCGAGTATTTCGGCCGTCAAGCCGAACAATTGAATATCCCCCTTGGTTTGATATTGAAATGATGGGATTTGTAATCACTGCTAGGAGGTCATCTACCAACAGTGCCAATGCTACTTGTCTCCCACCCACATTCCTAAATTATCAGAGTTTGTTCTTATGGCTCTTGACAAGGCCTCTATACACCGTACAGAGATCAATGGTGAAAGTGGGCGTCCTTGTCTGATGCCGTTCATGATTTCAACTGAGTCCGAGAGGTCACTGTTGATTTACTCAGGGCATGGATCTTGTGGTGTCCTGTTTTACCTGTTTCACCAAGCCTCAAATGTCCCAACAGGCCTAACATAAAGTCCCAATGAATTCTGTCCTACGACTTTCCGGTGTCTGTTGACAGCAGCACAGACGGGATAGCAGAGTGTGAAGCCTAAAGGATTAGCTTGGACCACATGGCCAGGAACAAATTCCATCTGTTCTGACTTTGCCGTTTTTGGCAGAATGAGCTCTAGGGATAGATTTATCAGACCTTCTGAAAATAGGAAATGTGTAGTTGTTGCCCGAAATAACCTTCGATCTTCTTCTAGAATGCACTAGATAAATAACACCGGTCAGCACTTGTTTTATTATTTTTTGGGGTAACTTTGTGGTGCTGATTCCGAATATGATATCGCTTTTGCTAGATTGGCTCTAATTTTTGAGATAATTGATACCCCATTGAAAAGCATAAAAATGTAATGGTCAGACAGAGCCTACTGGCAAATCGCATTGAAATTGTGTCAAACACATGAAATTCATAATGGCATTTTATTCTGTATAATAATAAACATAGAAAGCTGATTGGGATAATTACAATTAATGCATAGTTGTGATAAAGCGAGATATTAATATCACCTCAACCAGTCTCTGCCTCGTTTCTCACAGACTGAGAGTGGCAGGAAACTGGTGAGGGGTTTATTGTACCCTGTTGGTTGTCTGTGCCAGACTGTAGTGTTGTTTGTTGCAGGTTATTAGTTAAATATGTTTATTGCTGTTTGGTGAAACCATTTTGTTAAATAAACCAATTTATTATATTTCGGATATTTGCCTGGGTGATTTTGAACCTTGTTAGGCCAGATGTGAGGGTTACATTAAACCCGGTATCATCACATGGGTGATCAGGACAATCTTGGCCATCATGTAGTCCGCCCCATCTGCCTTGATACCTTTCCTCCATCAGCTTTATATCTTGATAAAACCTCTTCCCCTTTTTCTCACTAAAATCACCAACATTATCCAGAAATCTGTGTAAGTGGCTCATGTTAGTACCTACATTTTTTTAAATTTGTGAGCATGTCTTGCACCAGTTCTACATAATTCATCATCATCATCATTTATTTATATAGTGCCACTAATTCCGCAGCGCTGTACAGAGAACTCATTCACATCAGTCCCTGCCCTATTGGAGCTTACAGTCTAAATTCCCTAATATAGACACACTCACACAGACAGAGAGGGGGACAGACAGATAGAGACTAGGGTCAATTTTGATAGCAGCCAATTAATTTTAATAGCAGCCAATTAACCTACCAGTATGTTTTTGGAGTGTGGGAGGAAACCGGAGCACCCGGAGGAAACCCACGCATACACAGGGAGAACATGCAAACTCCATACAGATAAGGCCATGGTCGGGAATTTAACTCATGACCCCAGCGCTGTGAGGCAGAAGTGCTAACCACTAGGCCACTGTGCTGCCCAATTGTCTTTGTGCTAACCCAAGAAGTTCTTGACAACTGAGACATAACTGAACCAAGCAGAAGTTGCAACACCATTTATAAATTTTGTAAAATTAGACTCCTTGGAAAGTTTACGAATTTGAGGGCCATCTAAGATTCCAGCTTTTAGTTTTCCAATACTTATTTAAGGGAACGATCTACAAATGTAGGAATAGACATCAAGGGGAGCGCTCTCCAATTAGCAGACCATATATGCTGCTCCTATTACAAATAGAGTTAATAGATACAATAAAAGAGCACAAAATATAGTCAAGATGTGAAATATCAACAAACTGATCAGGCGAAGAGTAATAAGACAGACCAAATATTACGGGTTAATGTTTAAGCTTTTTGCACAGTATATGTAGTGGAGCAAACGGAAGCCACTATCCAGATACAATCTCACCCTCACAGCCTAACTCTCTATTCTTACCCTTTAAAGAGAAGATGAACCAGGTCCAGAGGCGATGTCCGTCCGATATAGGGTATGCCATAGACCGCTGTAGTTGAATGCTGAAAATCTGCATAATTCGCGGTTTCTAGGACTCGCTGCGGGACTGCACTGGGTAGTTACGATGTCCTTTCTGTCTAGCTGTCTTCATTTCATCCGCTACGGGACTTTATCAAGGATACTGTTCTGGTGAAAGGAGGCTATTTATAGGCTCTTCCCTATTCCACATTATTCAAATAAAATAACTGAGATATCAATATAAGATATGCAAATCCATCAATTGGATTGAGATATATAATTGAAGATTATTAAAACAATGATAATAAAAATCTATGATAAAATGCACAAACGGCAGTTAGATTAATATAAGTAAAATTATAACAAAATAATTATAAAAAGTGACTCAAATCAAAATCTAAGTTGAGTCCATGTAGAGTTCGGTTTTTTAGATTAAATATCCACCTGGATTCTGCCCGTGTACTCCCATGAATTTTAATTGTCTGGGATCCTTATTATGTACATTGAGGAAATGGTCTCACACTCTATGGGTTTTCAATCCGCTTCTAATATTGTATATGTGTTCTGCTATTCTTATGTTTAATTTCCTTTCAGTCATCCCTGCATATTGTAGTCCGCAAGGACATTCTAACACGTAGATGACGCCTTCTGAATTGCACGTAATCCGTTTTTGTATTTTGAAGTTCTTTTCATTTGTATTCGATGTACCCTTCACGATGGGTTTGGTCTGCTTGGGGCCCGTATTTCTGCATGCACTATAATTCAGACAAGAGAAGAAACCTCTATTGCATGTCCTATCCTGATTTTTCATTAGGGGCGTAATGTAATTATTAGTCAAGGTGGTCTTCACGTTCTTAGCTTTCTTATAAACAATGTGGGGTTTATCCGTAATTACTTGATTACAGTCTTCATCCACACGCAAAACATGCCAATGTTTTTGAATAATGGATTTAAACGCCCCTATATTACTGTTGCACTGAGTGATACATTTTATATCTTCCACTTCAGGATGGTCTTTATCTTAGTTCAATACAGTAGTTCTCTCTATTTTTTTTAACTTCTTCCAGGGCCTTGTTGACTTTATTTTCATTGTATTTTTGTTTCAGACATTGATTCTTAAGCATCTCACTTTGTGTATCAAATACTTCTGTATCAGTACAGTTATGTTTTATACGTCTGAACTGACTGCCCGGAATACTGTATATCCATCGACCTAATTGGTTGCTAGAAGGTGGTACAAAATTGTCACAATTCACATCTTTATAGTAAGTTTTGTTTTTAATTCTATTTTCATCTATATAAACAGTTAAATCCAAAAAGGATATATGTGATTGGCTCATTTCAGCCATGAATTCCATAGTTACCTCAATCCTGTTAATATACTAAATAAATTTCTCCAAAAAAAGTGTTACCACCGCACCATGGCTTAGTGGTTAGCACTCCTACCTAACAGTACTGGGGTCATGATTTCGATTCCCGACCATGGCCTATCGGTGTGGAGTTTGTATGTTCTCCCTGTGCTTACGTGGGTTTCCTCCGGGTGCTCCGGTTTCCTCCCACACTCCAAAAACATACTGATAGGTTAATTGGCTGCTATCAAATTGACCATAATCTCTCTCTCTGTCTGTGTGTGTGTATATTAGGGAATTTAGACTGTAAGCCCCAATGGGGGCAGGGGCTGATCTGAGTGCGTTCTCTGTACAGCGCTGCGGAATTAGTGGCGCTATATAAATAACTGATGATGATGATTGCAGCCATTGCTGAATTTTAGGTGTAATGACATTATACAATGAGGGGATGGACTAAATAGACAAGAAGGGATTCATTTACAAATCCTGTCCATGTCCTACCTGTTTCCTATATTCACTCTCTAGTAGAGGGTATATAACGCTTCCCTCACCTGCCACCTTCAGTGTCCGGCCAGCTCCCACTCCCACGTCATCTTGCCGATTGTGCGACTCTGTAAAGCAGGTGATTCATCTGTGTCGGCGGCGGTTATTTGCACACTTAACCCCTAAAAATATCAACAAATAGGTGGATTTTTCATTTACCTTATTATTGATGTCTCTCTTCATAAACAGGATTACACAGTAGTGAAGAAGACTTCTAGGGAGAGTGAGACTCCCAGTAACCATCCCTGTGTGTCAGGAATATTCACCGACAGTCCCATCACGGTGCCTCCTCCTCGCTCTCTAATACATGAGAGGAACAATGACCAGAAGATCCTGGAACTGACCAACAAGATCATTCAGCTGCTGACAGGAGAGGTGACTGCTGGGAATGGGACATTATACAGTAACACCAGGGGATGTGTCTGGGTGATGACTGTATCATTGTGTGTGTCAGGTTCCTATAAGGTGTCAGGATGTCACTGTCTATTTCTCCATGGAGGAATGGGAGTATTTAGAAGAACACAAGGATCTGTACAAGGACGTGATGATGGAGGATCACCAGCCCCTCACATCACTGGGTAAGAGGAGACTTTATTTACAGGGGAGAGAGCTGTTATGAGGCCACCTAGATACACATCATCTGATAATCTCATATAAACAATGTATTCAGTCACTGTGTGTCTCCTACAGATGGATCCAGTAACAGAAATACCCCAGAGAGATGTCCCCGTCCTCTTTATTCACAGGATTGTACAGAGGAAAATCACAGTATCCCACAGGAGTATCAGGTAGATGGGACTTAGGGTCTCACCAAATACCAAAGTGACTTTTCACTATATGAAGATGTAATCAGACATTATTAAAGTGTTATCTTATTGCTTTGTGGTTTAATTAGGTTCAGTACCTGACTGACATTAAGGTAGAAGATATAGAGGGAGAAGAAGAGACGTATGTGAGGGGTGATCAGCAGTGTAAGGAGGAGGAAATCCCTACAGATATCAGCACAGGTCAGTAATAAACACTTATTACAGAAAAGAGTCACATATTCTCCTTGTTCAGTCACTACAACAATCTCTTATTCTACATCCTCCTCTGTCAGTACAAACTAATGAGGAAATATATCTGCCCAGTGGGGGAGTCAGGAGCCATCAGCCCCTATTAGTCTCCTGCTCTCCTCCTCACATCATATCATTGTTCTACCAGACCAGAGATCTGACCAGTCTCCTCCCCACACACTCTGGTGATTCTCATACATCAGGAGCCATCAGCCCCTATTAGACTCCTGCTCTCCTCCTCACATCATATCATTGTACTACCAGCCCAGAGATCTGACCAGTCTCCTCCCCACACTCTCTGGTGATTCTCATACATCAGGAGCCATCAGCCCCTATTAGACTCCTGCTCTCCTCCTCACATCATATCATTGTGCTACCAGCCCAGAGATCTGACCAGTCTCCTCCCCACACTCTCTTGTGATTCTCATACATCAGGAGCCATCAGACCCTATTAGACTCATGCTCTCCTCCTCACATCATATCATTGTTCTACCAGCCCAGAGATCTGACCAGTCTCCTCCCCACACTCTCTGGTGATTCTCATACATCAGGAGCCATCAGCCCCTATTAGACTCCTGCTCTCCTCCTCACATCATATCATTGTACTACCAGCCCAGAGATCTGACCAGTTTCCTCCCCACACTCTCTGGTGATTCTCATACATCAGGAGCCATCAGCCCCTATTAGACTCCTGCTCTCCTCCTCACATCATATCATTGTACTACCAGCCCAGAGATCTGACCAGTTTCCTCCCCACACTCTCTGGTGATTCTCATACATCAGGAGCCATCAGCCCCTATTAGACTCCTGCTCTCCTCCTCACATCATATCATTGTACTACCAGCCCAGAGATCTGACCAGTCTCCTCCCCACACTCTCTGGTGATTCTCATACATCAGGAGCCATCAGCCCCTATTAGACTCCTGCTCTCCTCCTCGCATCATATCATTGTGCTACCAGCCCAGAGATCTGACCAGTCTCCTCCCCACACTCTCTGGTGATTCTCATACATCAGGAGCCATCAGCCCCTATTAGACTCCTGCTCTCCTCCTCACATCATATCATTGTGCTACCAGCCCAGAGATCTGACTAGTCTCCTCCCCACACTCTCTGGTGATTCTCATACATCAGGAGCCATCAGCCCCTATTAGACTCCTGCTCTCCTCCTCACATCATATCATTGTGCTACCAGCCCAGAGATCTGACCAGTCTCCTCCTCACACTCTGGTGATTCTCATACATCAGGAGCCATCAGCCCCTATTAGACTCCTGCTCTCCTCCTCACATCATATCATTGTGCTACCAGCCAAGAGATCTGACCAGTCTGCTCCTCACACTCTGGTGATTCTCATACATCAGGAGCCATCAGCCCCTATTAGACTCCTGCTCTCCTCCTCACATCATATCATTGTGCTACCAGCCAAGAGATCTGACCAGTCTCCTCCTCACACTCTGGTGATTCTCATACATCAGGAGCCATCAGCCCCTATTAGACTCCTGCTCTCCTCCTCACATCATATCATTGTGCTACCAGCCAAGAGATCTGACCAGTCTCCTCCTCACACTCTGGTGATTCTCATACATCAGAAGCCATCAGCCCCTATTAGACTCCTGCTCTCCTCCTCACATCATATCATTGTGCTACCAGCCCAGAGATCTGACCAGTCTCCTCCCCACACTCTCTGGTGATTCTCATACATCAGGAGCCATCAGCCCCTATTAGACTCCTGCTCTCCTCCTCACATCATATCATTGTGCTACCAGCCCAGAGATCTGACCAGTCTCCTCCTCACACTCTCTGGTGATTCTCATACATCAGGAGCCATCAGCCCCTATTAGACTCCTGCTCTCCTCCTCACATCATATCATTGTGCTACCAGCCCAGAGATCTGACCAGTCTCCTCCTCACACTCTGGTGATTCTCATACATCAGGAGCCATCAGCCCCTATTAGACTCCTGCTCTCCTCCTCACATCATATCATTGTGCTACCAGCCCAGAGATCTGACCAGTCTCCTCCTCACACTCTCTGGTGATTCTCATACATCAGGAGCCATCAGCCCCTATTAGACTCCTGCTCTCCTCCTCACATCATATCATTGTGCTACCAGCCCAGAGATCTGACCAGTCTCCTCCCCACACTCTCTGGTGATTCTCATACATCAGGAGCCATCAGCCCCTATTAGACTCCTGCTCTCCTCCTCACATCATATCATTGTGCTACCAGCCCAGAGATCTGACCAGTCTCCTCCTCACACTCTCTGGTGATTCTCATACATCAGGAACCATCAGCCCCTATTAGACTCCTGCTCTCCTCCTCACATCATATCATTGTGCTACCAGCTCAGAGATCTGACCAGTCTCCTCCCCACACTCTCTGGTGATTCTCATACATCAGGAGCCATCAGCCCCTATTAGACTCCTGCTCTCCTCCTCACATCATATCATTGTGCTACCAGCCAAGAGATCTGACCAGTCTCCTCCTCACACTCTGGTGATTCTCATACATCAATACAAGGGATGTCACCATAGTGAGTCCATTACTAATCAATGGAATAAGACCATGTGTGATATTTCCTATGATCCTCCCTGTGCAGTAATAGTAATAATTCTTGTGTATACGGATATACGGTACTCTGCTATGATTTTGAGATTAATAGAGTTCTGATCAGTAATTTTTCAGATCATGCAAAAATCTTGTAATTGGAAACAACATCTTACTACCTAGAAAAGTGATTCTCCTCACGAGGATATTGGTGAATTCTTCTGAAACTCCAAGGAGTGGAGGCTTCTCACCAGCTGACACTTAGCTGGAACCGGAGATCCCACACGTTCCTCCGTTTCATATGCTCCCTTACCAATAGCCTTGGCATTATCTACTGATAATTTATAGTACTGTGGGGCAAATATCTGGACTTATTTTTGCCTGCTTGCTACCAAGGAAAATGTAACATTTCATAAAGAGGCTATTAATGCTCAGAAAGTAAATATTCTGGACTTTGAACGGTCATCAGCAACATTTATTCATATAGCGCCAGCATGTTTCATAGCTCTTTACAATTGGGAATAAACAGTAATAAAATAATCCTGGGTAATACAGACTGACAGAGAGGTAAGCTTACAATCTAGTTTGATACATGAAGGTAAGTGCTACATATTTTATATTGGTCCAGCCAGAATGCAAAGGTAAATAGTGCTTAGTGGGCTATATGATCCAGTCACACAGGAATGTTGTCTTGTGTGAGCTGTGCAAAGGGTGGTAATAAGGTAACCTAGTGAGGTTAAGAGGGTGGTTGAGGAATATTATAAGCTTGGTGCAGCCCAAAAAAGTCCTGTAACCAGGAATAGGAGCATTTGATGAGAGTGGATGAGAGAGACACAGATCTTGTACAGAATAGAGGTGTTTGAGACAACTGAGGAGATGTATGTAGGTACAGTTTTGTTGATAGCCTTGTAGGTTAGTAGATTCGGTAAAAAACAGGCAACCAATGTAGTGACTGACAGAGTGGCTCAGCAGAGGAGGACTGATTTGCTAGAAAAATCAATCTAGCTGCTGCGTGCAAAATAGATGTAGGGATGAGAGTCTAATTTGGAAGACCAGTAAGGAGGGAATTGCAGTAGTCGATGTGGGAGATGATCAGTGCATGAATTAATGTTTTTGCAGTGTCTTGTGTGAGATATGTGCGTATTCTGGAAATGTTTTTTAGATGTATGTAATATGATTTAATTATAGAGTTGATCTGGGGAACAAAGGATAGTTGTGAGTCAAGGATTACATCTAGGCAGCGAGCTTGCGGGGTGGGATTTACGGTCATGTTAAAAGAAATAGAAATGTCAGGTAACTTCTGTTGGTGGGTGGGAATATTATTAACTTTTTTTGAAAGTTTGAGTTTGTCTAGAGGTCATCCAGGATGAAGTGGCAGAAAGACAGTCAGTTACACAAGACAACACAGATGGTGAAAGAGGATAGATAGATCTGTGTATCATCCGCATAGAGATCATACTGAAATCCAAAGGAGCTTATTAGTTTTCCAAGAGAAGTGGTGTAGATAGAGAATAGCAGAGGACCTAGGACTGAGCCTTGTGATACTCCCAACTGATAAAGGAAGCGGAGCAGAGGTGGATCCAGAGAAATTAACACTGAAAGAGCGATTAGATAGGTAGGATGAGAACCAGGATAGGACAGTGTCTTGTAGACCTAGGGATTGTATTGATTGTATGAGGAGAGAGTGGTCAAAAGCAGCAGAGATATCCAGGAGAATTAGAAGAGAGTAATGGCCTCTAGATTTAGTCGTTATGAAATCACTGATAACCTTAGTCAGTGCAGTCTCTGTGGAGTGTTGGGTATGAAAGCCTGATTGGATCGGGTACAATAGGTTGTATGAGGAAAGATGTGTGAGGCGAGTGTAGGTAGTTCTCTCCAGAAGGACCATGAGACAGTTTGGAAGAGAGATTGGGTTTGAAATTTATTTTGTTTAGAATAGTAGTAATTACTGCGTGTGAATAATGAAGGAAAGGGGGAGTGTGAGAGATTACAGGTTTTAGTTATGGTTGGGATGAGCACAGGAGACAAGGATCTACTGATAGGAAGATTACAAGAAAGTAGATACTTCACCTTCATTTGGTGGATCAAATGAAGAGAGGGTGGTGGGAAGAAATTGAGCTGCTTGTTTGTCGAGGAAGAACTGACCATTTCAACTCTGATCTTATGAATCTTCTCCTTGAAGTAGGAAGCAAGATCTTGGACACTGATAGTACTTTGTCAGAAACCCTAAACACCTCACACGTTTTGCCTTTGGCTGAATGCTAAGATATAGTTGGGAAGAATATAAGTTACTATCTGTGCTAATTGGTCAGCTGATCAGAGAAAAAAACAACTATTGGTGGTATTTAGGCTAGATGAGTGCCAGGCCAGTGTCATAAACTAGCTTCACTCATCAGCAGCACAACATGAGTTATAGCTAGACAACAAATTCCTGTTACATACTTTTAAAAACAGTTGCATAGATGTGATGCACATATTACAATGAGGTGAGGATCCAGATTATCATGGGATCAGAGCAGTAGCAGTTGATGTACATACCTGGGGATGAAAGAAAAGAAAGATGTTATCTGTTGTGTTATTTAACTGTGCATTTGTAAGGAAATACACTTACTGTAGAAAAAACTAAGCATTTTCCCCTTGGGGCTTGTAAACACGATTCCTGGGGTTAAGGGAACACATTGGAATATTCCCTCTTTTCATAAAGCAGTAGAGGTAGAAATAATCTACATCCACACTGCTGCATTTTGACGATTTGGAAACTTGTACAGTTAGAACAATATTATGGTCTCATTATCTACTGATAAGTCATAGTACTCGGAGGAAATATCTGGACTTATGTAACAAGATGGACATTATCTCTTATGTTCTGTTGTGAGATTACAATGACTGACAGACAACTATAAATGTAAAAAAGAATAATACAAATGTTTATTATAGATAAATATAAAATCAATAGGTACTTAGCTGCAAAATACAATTGGATTGTTGAGAAATGTCTTGACTTGGGGAGTCCCGTTGCTAGATAGCACTCAGTAATATAAATCGGGATATCTCCTGGGCACGGCCTTCTCAATGTTCCAGTGGAAGCTCAAGTTATTTAGGTGTTAGCTACCTGATAAAGTCTGAATCCAACCCCCTTCTCCCCCCAGAGACTAGTTTCTGGACATACACTCATACCTTTACTCCATAGCAGTGATCATTGTATGTGTGTCATCTATAAACAGGGGAAGGCTTAAATAAGTCACAATACTGTTATTACCAACACAACTTACTTCCTGAAATAGAACATTTGATCAGTGCTCACAAACTAGATATTTTTGCACATGTTCACCATGAGGTTGTTTGAACGTATTGTGTGGGGTTATGTGGACGTATTGGACTTTTAAAGATGATGTCTACTTTGTTCATCAGCAGTACAGGTTGAAATCATTTTCATCCACACCACTTGCCCACATTTTGATAACTTGGAAACCGACACAGTTAAAACAATATTATGGTATCAGGGTTTCCTAAATTAATAGACCTGGAAGGCTTGGTCTCTTTCTATTGAGCATCTTTAACTCCCTGTAAAAACAGATGGCTACTATAAAGCCCAAGTTAGACTGATCCTCCAGCTTGCTTCAGGCTAATAGATATAATAACCTGAATTATGTTATATGAAGGATCTTCTATTGCAGCAAAAGAGGTGATTATGTGCCGGTCTGGTACAAGAGGGTACCTACAGCCAGTGTCGGACTGGCGCATTAAGGGCCCACCGGGGAATGCAACACTAGGGGCCCACCAAAGGGGGTGTGGTCAGCCTTCATAGAGGCGGGACCAGACACTAGAGGGGGAGTGGTCAGTCCATGAAGGACAGCTAGCAACCTTAGTGCAGTATATAAAGAATGCAGTGTGTGTATAAAGAATAGTCTTGACCTGCCCCTTAGATTGGGCAGAACAGTCATCAAAAATCACGATTGTCCCACTAGACCAGGATTGGCTAACCTGTGGCTCTCCAGGTGTTGTGAAACTACAATCCTCAGCATGCTTTGCCAATATATATCAGCTTATTGCTGGAAGGGTATGCTGGGACTTATAGATTCACAACACCTGGAGTACCACAGGTTAGCCAAGCCTGCACTAGACTCAGATCATTTGACAGACTGTCCTACCTGTTGTTGTCACTTTTACCACCTGTGGCTGCTGGTTTCTTTAGTTGCGGCTTGTCTGGATCCTGGAATGTTGAGGGCCCTATTTGGAAAAAATAATGGGTACATTTAGAAACGTCAACCATCCCTGCCATTAAATAAACAGCACCCACATTTAATAATTAGGCCTCTCTCAAGCCTCAACATTAAAGTAATAGTGCTCACATTTGATGAATAGATCTGTTTCCCTCCAACCAACCCCAACATTAAATTAATAGTATTCCCATTTAATAAATAAACCTATTACCTTCCCTCCAAACAGTCCCAGCAATAAATTATTAGCATTTATGTTTAATACATCCATTTCCCACGACCATTCCTAGCATTAAATAATATTCACATTTAATAGATAGTCCCCACACTCAGCCCCACATTCAATTATAGACTTAAACCAACTCAGCATTAAAGGTCCCATCACCCCCTCCCTATAGTGTTTTCTGTGCAGCCCCCCCTCACTATAGTTTAGCATAGGCAGCCGCCCCATAGTTTAGTATAGATAGGCAGCCCCCCTATGCCACACGGTAGTGCCCCCAAAACAATGCTATGCCACACAGTAGTGCCCCCAATGCTATGCCACATGGTAGTGCCCCCAAAACAATGCTATGCCACACGGTAGTGCCCCCAATGCTATGCCACACGGTAGTGCCCCCAAAACAATGCTATGCCACACGGTAGTGCCCCCAATGCTATGCCACATGGTAGTGCCCCCAAAACAATGCTATGCCACACGGTAGTGCCCCCAATGCTATGCCACACGGTAGTGCCCCCAATGTTATGCCACACGGTAGTGCCCCCAATGTTATGCCACGCAAGTGTCCCCGATTCATATTATGCCTGCAACAGTCCTCTCAATTCACACACACATATATATATTTATATATCTATATATGTATATACATGTATCTATGTCCCTCTCTCTCTCTATATAATATATATATATATATATATATATATATATATATAATCTCTCTCTTTATATACATATACATATATATAAGAAAAAAAGCAGACGGCGCTCGTGAAAGTGCAAAAACAAAAGATATGAGAAATGTATTATAATGGTAGTACTTTTCGAGACCAGTGTGCTCTCTTTATCAGGTCACCATTAAGCACATCAATTAAACCATTTAAAGCCAAAATGCAGTACCTGCAAGAGAAATGTTTGATATAGATTTGAATAGCTCCCAAGCGCAATGTGTCACTTACCTGACTGTGAAATGCTCCGGCATGCTGCTCCTCTGGGCGGCCGCGACAGCAAGACAACTCCTCCTCCCCTGCTGAAGTTAAAAAACACACTACCGCGCAGGTGCAGAGAGCCAGACAGGCTCTCTGCACCTGCGCGGCAGTGTGTTTGTTACTGACACTGCCGCCGAGGCCCGCAGACGTCGGGCAGTCAAGTGATCTCTGCAAGCTCCGCCCTAATATCGGAGGGGGCGGAGCTTAATCGCGCCGGGGCCTACCGGTGATTAGTCCGGATGGCCGGCAGGCCAGTCCGAGACTGCCTACAGCTAAGGGCTCTGATTTTAACTTTAATTGGCCTTTGTGAAACTACCACCAATTGGATCAGTTTGGATATGTTCTTTTAAGAGCACCAAGGTTGGTCATTTGATCGTAGACTGAGCTTTCTCTGAGGCCACTATGACAAGTGGGTAAGTTCACAACCTTATCAATACTATCCCTGCCCTCTGCAGTGTGAGTATGAGTATATGACAGCCTTTCAGATACGATGACCATCCACAGTGGTACCAGACAGGGCTGACTGCTTTCTAGCTTGATCTTTAAATTGGTTGTTCAGTGTGTCTATAGCACTTCATATAATAACCAGAATATTGTATCGTGCACAGAGGACTCCAAACAACGATGAAGGAGGTGGTCTGCATTATGTTGTTCTGTGTTGGTACAAACCTGTGCATTCTTTAAACACCTATGTCTTGATTCATTAAAGAAAGTAAGGCAAAAGAAATGAGCAAGTTTTCTCCTGGACAAAACTAAGTTGCAATGCAAGGGGCACAAGTTAGTTTACTATTTTGCACATAAGATAAATACTGGCTGCTTTTTCATGTAGCTCACACATACTTGATAGCTTTACTCATACACTGAAATTTAAAGTTGATCTAGAACATGTCCTATTCCAACTATAAATCTGCCATCACTTTTTAAGTTTACTTCCCCCTTTAATGCAACATGGTTTTGCCAAGTTGCAAAGTTATTCATTTTTTTTGCTTTACTTCTTTACCCATTAAGGTCTGAATCATTAAAGTATTGACTTACAGGGCTGCAATGTAAAAGTTATTACCCAGATCTCCGTTCTCCTATTGAAATTGGTAATTCGAGACAGACAATCCAAACATCACAGGGATCACATTAGGCCCTGCTCAACATGAGGATCCAGCTTACATACCCTCCGTTTCTTTACAACCTCATGCAAGAATTGTACACGTTTCAAGAATGCACTGATGTTAAAATGCAAATCTCAAGCTTATAACATTACTCGCCCAGGTTCCTGTATTTTCTATGTGTCCTCCTCATTTTACTTCATTTGGTCCATGCAGTCAGTAAAATACTTGGGCACACAGATATAATATGACCTCTTTGTAAACTACCTACTTATACTGAGACCGATCTTCTTATATAGCATCTGTCCACATTGGCTTGATAGGTGTAATGTGATTATAATGAGAGCTCTTCCACGGCGTCTTTGCATTTTCCAGATCGTTCCCTATCTAGCTCCTTTCTCTTTATGGATATATGATTAAATGAAGCATTGTCTGTCCTCTCTCCTAAACAAGAAAATGTTTCCCATCCCCAGATTTATGTTGTGGATCTATGTATGAGATCAAACCCTTATTTATGGTATGTTTGGGGATTTCTGCAGCTTATGCCTTGATGATTGTATTAGAAAGTCAGAACTAGTTTTTGGGGAGACTATTTCAGATAAATAATGGTCTGATACGTTCTTATTAATACACAATACCTCCATCAGTGGCTTCAGTACAAACCTCTATCCAAATGGTTGTCCATTCTTATTGTACTACACAAAATGTTTCCCTCTGACTTGACACACGGCTGAAGATGTGGAGAAACACATTGTTGCATACATCTTCTCACTTGTCTCAAAATATCTTCCACCTCGATACCTGCGTTCTGCACAAGATCTGCATCTCTCATCCACTCATTATATTCTCCCATTACAGGACTTTTTCGGGCTGCACCCACTTTGTGGAATTCCCTCCATATTACATTGGCTACCATGTGTCCCTGCGGCTAATCAAAGGAATTGTTTGTTTAATTAATCCTCTCAATTGCACACAATCTTTGCCTAAGCACCTGTTTTTCTTGCTGTACAAAAGACCTAAACATTCCTCATTTGATTATTGGGATTTGACTGCCTACTCTCCCCAACCTGACCTTTCACTTTTCTTGAGTTCACATTATTGGTAGTATGTCCTGTATTTTTATTTCTATTTTGATTCTGTTCTGTGTCTTGTCTGTGATCAAGAGCTTCTTGTGGGAAATTTTTTTCAGGGCTACAACCTGTGGTCCCTTCTCGGTGGACTCTATGTTCCTACATTTTGGAATCTGCTTCTCGAGGGAACCTATACCAGGAGGAACAGAGAGGCCACATCATTGACCCTTAAATTAACTGCTAAAGACTATGTACACAATTATCTGGTTCACATTGGGATAAGATTCTCCTGTTTTGAGACCTAAATGCAAGACTTGTTTACATTGTTAAACCTTTAGTTAAGAAGAAGAAAGATGGTGGATAGAGCACTGACTGGCTTCTCATCTTTGAGTGTGTAGAAGTGAATGAAGTTCTTGCCCAGGAACATGGGCACAGCAAAAAGGCCCAGAACCGCTGACGTGAGGTTGAGAGACCTGGGAGGTGTGGAGACCGGGCCTAAACCCAGGGTGAAAGTACAAGACATAGAAGTGCTGGTGGAGTGAAAAGAATGGGTAGAGTAACGAAAGGGAAGAGGGCTCTGCTTGTTAGAGCAAAAGTCGAGGGTTATACAAGTGAGGCTTAAACTGGGCAGGTCAATGGGTTAGCACTAAGGCTGGTGGGATTTTATGAAATGGTGAGTCTTTAGGGCACAGTTGAAGCTGTTGAGACTGGCTTGTCTGATTTGATGTGTGAGTGAGTTCCAGAGGAGGAGAGCAGTCTTGGATGCTGGAGTGAGAGGAGCCTAAATTTTAAACATATACAATGGTCTAGTATTTTAAAGCACATTTCAGTTCTATTTTAGGCACACCCTCTTTTGATGTTGCAAAGTAAACTCCAGGGTATGCATTGCAAATGATTAGAATAAACATGTAAACATGGCTATATATATAGGGCAGTTTAAAATGTCAGTTAACAAGTTCTAAATTGTACCTTAAAACATCTTACATTTGATTGTAATTTGGGTATCTTTCAGTATAGTTTTCATAGAAAAATTAAACTTTTTCCAGCTAAATATTCATATTTTCTTGTATTAATTTTATTCCCAGCAGATGGATGTGACAGCAGGAATACCTCAAAGGAACAACTTATATTATCTCCAGATGGTGAAATAGAAGATAATGAAATCACACAAGATTCTCCAGGAGCAAACTCTATTACCCAAATTACACATCCAGTACTTCACTCTACAGATAAATCATCTGATCCTGCGTATTTTGAGGAATGTTCTATTGATAGCTCACATACTGGTACACATACTACAGTTAGCGTAGATAAGATATTTCCCAGTTCTGTAGATGCCAAATGCTTTACAAAGAGCAAAACGTTTATTACTCATCAACCAAAAAAGACAAGTGACAAGCCATTTATGTGTTCTGAGTGTGGGAAATGTTTTACACATAAATCAGCTCTTGTTACACACCAGAGAATTCATACAGGTGAGAAGCCATTTTCATGTTCTGACTGTGGAAAATCTTTTACGCATAAGTCAGCACTTGTTGTACATCATAGAATTCACACAGGTGAGAAACCATTTTCATGTTCTGATTGTGGAAAATGTTTTACTCATAAGTCAGCACTTGTTCTACATCAGAAACTTCATACAGATGAGAAGCCATTTTCATGTTCAGAGTGTGGGAAATGTTTTACATATAAGTCAGCCCTTGTTACACATCAGACACTTCACACAGGTGAGAAACCATTTTCATGTAATGATTGTGGGAAATGTTTTACACGTAACTCCTTTCTTGTTAAACATGAAAGACTTCACACAGGTGAGAAGCCATTTTCATGTTCAGAGTGTGGGAAATGTTTTACACAGAAATCAAATCTTGTTATACATCAGAGAAACCACACAGGTGAGAAACCATTTTCATGTTCTGATTGTGGGAAATGTTTTACACATAAGTCAACACTCGTGGTACATCAAAGATTTCACACAGGTGAGAAACCATTTTCATGTTCTGAATGTGGAAAGTGCTTTGCACGTAAATTAGCTCTTGTTACACATCACAGATATCACACAGGTGAGAAACCATTTTCATGTTCTGGTTGTGGGAAATGTTTCACACGGAAACCGGATCTTGTTAAACATCAAAGAATTCATACAGGTGAGAAACCATTTTCATGTTCTGATTGTGGGAAATGTTTCACACAGAAATCAGATCTTGTCACACATCAGAGAATTCACACAGGTGAGAAACCATTTTCATGCTCTGAGTGTGGGAAATGTTTTACACAGAAATCAACTCTTGTTAAACATCAAAGTATTCACACAGGCAAGAAATCATTTTCATGTTCTGATTGTGGGAAATGTTTCACACAGAAATCAGATCTTGTTAAACATCAGACACTTCACACAGGTAAGAAGCCATTTACATGTTCTGAGTGTGAGAAATGCTTTGCACGTAAATCAGCTCTTGTTACACATGAGAAACTTCACACAGGTGAGAAACTATTTACATGTTCTGAGTGTGGGAAATGTTTTACACATAAGTCAGTTCTTTTTATACATCAGACACTTCACACAGGTGAGAAGCCATTTACATGTTCTGAGTGTGGGAAGTGCTTTGCACGGAAATCAGCTCTTGTTACACATGAGAAACTTCACACAGGTGAGAAACCATTTTTATGTTCTGAGTGTGGGAAATGTTTTATACAGAAATCAGATCTTATTATGCATCAAAGAATTCACACAGGTGAGAAGCCATTTTCATGTTCTGAGTGTGGGAAATGCTTTGCAAGAAAATCAGCTCTTGTTAAGCATCAGAGAATTCACACAGAAGAAAATGCATGAGCTCATATACAAAAAACAAAATTGCAGCAATTCTGAAAATACTCACTGATGTACTTCATGAATATATCATCTTTACTATAGATCAGTTTAGACCTCATTCCTGCGAACACACTCCTGTATATACACTATGGGGCTCATTTCAAGGTGGACCCATATGCACCTTTGGTGTACATAGGAAAAGATGCATACAAGAAGAAGCATAGTTCTCTTCATATATGCAGTTGTCGCGGTCAACTTGAAAAGAGTAATACTTATACACAGCACACCAATGTATGTACACCCGTCGGAAACATACTCTACATAAGTATGTGTTGGTGCTCAATGCAAGAGTGTCATTACACAATTTGTACATAACCTATTAATTTATTAAATGTATGTTTTAATACGTTATATTGTATACAAATAAGGTAATACAGTCTTACACACAAGAGAATGTCTTATTAATAAAAGCGAGTCACATTTGCCATAGTAAATATATAAAATACAACACCTCCTTGTCTGTTGCTTACCCCTGTACAAACTTAATGGGAATCATCTTTCCTGCAGCTGTGCGTATATCATTTACAAGTAATGGGAATAGGCTTCATATAAAACTGCTGCAACACTAATATACTGCTTAGATCAGTCCTCAGCCAGCCAATCAGAAGAGCTACACATCATCACGTGTATTTACACCAGCCCTCCAGCATGTTTTCTCTTACTGTGTGCTTAATATGTGCAGCATAATAGCTCACGTAATAAATCTGTTATAAATGTTAGAAGTAGGAATTCAAGTAAATTGATACCACGTATGTCTAGCTCCCACAACATGTAAGACGACGCAACCGCCAAACTTGAAATATTTACAGCCCATCACAAAGAAAATCTAAAATTACAATTCTTAAATATTACTGATGTTCCCTATAATGTTCTCCTACTACAACCTCTAGAGCAGGGTCTATCACCTCTTTCTTACATATACCTCTATGTGATGTAATGTGCCTTCCAAGTACCCCCTAAAGTGGTAATAGATAAATTAAAGCTTAAATGTTCAATGTCACTCCTGATGTTCCTGTATCTAATCTCCAGGTGTTGTCATATGTGATGTAATTGTTACCCAGTGTATAACATAACTGAAGGAGAGAGATGGTGATTATACAGAAATGTTATAGTTCTTTTAGGGAAAATAATGATGTGGGGAATCTCCACTATGGATCCATATACTTTAGGAACAGTTCATAAAACAGCCCAGAGACTGTAATTGTACCCTGACTTCTTTCCCTACTTTGCCCCGTTTGTTGCTGACAGTCAGAGATTCAGTCCTTGCTACACACCACCAATAATGTGGCACTTCACTTCCTTGTGTTGGATGCCAGCTGATCGCAGGGATATGGATGCCTGCAGAGACCAATTCCAATACAGTGACAAAGCGTTGTGTATTCCCTCCAACATGTCTTCTTCTCGGACTTTGACAAGGATGGTTTCTTCTAACAGTGACTAATTAAGGGGGGCTGTTAAATAACTTTATTAAAAAGACTGCGATTAAAGGTAGAAGACCTCTACCAAGCAAACTACCCTCAGCTTATAGTTTGTCTTAAAAAAAGACATGATCTCTTGGGACAAACTAATAATATCTTGGGTGGGGCGGATTACATCAGTGAAGATGAATTTGCTTCCCAGTCTGCTTTACCTTTTCCATACCCTTCCTATCAGAATTCCTCCCTCTACGCTAAAAACGTTGCAAGCTTCCATTATGTGATTCATTTGGACAAAACAGAGACCCATGATCTCTGCTCGTATTCTGCAATGCTTTCCCATGGCAGGTGGCCTTGGCATTCCCAACCTTCGCAATTATTAATATGCGGCACGTTTAGCTCAATGTGTTCAATGGCACTCCCCGCCTGGAACCAGGGTCTGGGTTGATATAGAATCAGATCTACTAGGAGGCTTACAGATTTGTTCTACTCTTTGGCTTCCAGCTGCACAGTGCCCAGCCCCTTCTCGAGTCATCTCTATCTCCTGCGCCTCCGATACTGATACCCTTTGGTCAAATCCAGTCCTATGTACACAAAATAGGCAGGGGAAGGTAAATCATTGCTGCTAAATCACATCACCGGGACCCTAACATTCCCTCAGTTTTCAGAGTTAGCGGACCGGTGCGGGTTTGCAAGAGGACAGTTCCACCAAATTAGACATTATCACCAAAAGGTAAAGGTTCAGTTATCTTCTAGTTCTCCCACTGTGTTTGAGAATTTATGTCTATCGGGTCCATCTTCAAAGGGTCTCATTTCCACGCTGTACAATGCTTTACTTCCCATCTCCACAGAGGTCGGAGACCGATTCCAGACGCAGTGGGAGGCAGAATTGAGAATGTCTCTAGATCCAGAAGAATAGTCAGACATTTACGAGTGGACAGCGCATTGTTCCATAAATGTCCATATTAAAGAAAACGCTAATAAATTGCTCCATCGATGGTATTACGTTCCTTCTAGGCTTCACACTATATACCCACAAACAAATCCTACTTGTTGGAGAAACTGTGGCCACGTTGACACCTTTATATATACTTGGTGGGACTGCCCCAAACTGCGCCCATACTGGACAGAGCTTCTCACACTAGCTACAGCAGTTCTTGACACTCCCGTACCTTCTGATCCTAAGTATGTGTTATTGCCCCTGCCTCTCCCAGGCCTCCCAACACATACCCATAAGCTCCTCCAGCATCTAATCAGTGCAGCTACCTGTCAAATAGCTGCTTATTGGAAAAATCCCATGACCCCTACTCTCCAAATGGTCTGTGGTGGATTTGGCATACCTATCAGATGGAACTTATCACCAGTGTGCTAAGGGGCTCCTCCGTGTCTTTTACAAGGTCTGGACTTCATACCATAACCCCTGCTTCAATTCTAGCAAAGCCCGGTCTTTTATTGGAACTATCAGATTAGACTGCACTTTCTTGCTAAAAGCGTGAACTCCTTCTCCCTTTCCCCAGTCATCCCAACCCTTTCTTCCTCCCCCATCTTACCTTGCACCACTCCTTTTCCCCTTTCTTTATACAGTTCAAAATAAAAACAACATCTTCATATTACAAGATTAGTATGAAGTTAAATTTATATTGTAAAAGCACTGAGAGGGTGTTATATATACTGTTTAATTTATATGTGCATACGCTATCTCACTCAAGATTCTTTTTTTCTGTAATACTGTTCAAGATAAGATGTTATTAATAAAACGTACTTTTAAAAAAAAAAAAAGACTATTTTTAAAATAAAGTTAGTTTATTAAGTAGCTGTCCTCTGTTAGCAAAAACCATCCCTTGAGAGAGGACGGGAATACACTTTGCATGGGGAAGAATTGCCAAAAGGCCCTGGTCAAGTTTACCGCCTGAGATAGTCTTACAGGGCAGAAGTCTTTGATAAATAGTAAAATACCTAAAATGGGATTAGTTGTATAGGTTTTATTCTAACTGATATATGTAGTGTTATGTTATTATATAGTACAGCCTGAGGTACACCTTGGTGCTCCATAGTTTGCTGCCTGGATTGTGATTCAGGTCTTCTTTCTGAATGCCGGCAAGGTTTTGTTTGTTTAAGGTTTTTGTTAGGCAGCCCCATGGGGCACATGTTCAACCAGCTGCATTAGAAACATCAAAAGTTGTAAAGGTTTCCATTCACAGTCCAGGCTGCAGACCCTAGATCAGCATGGGACTATGTGCTGGTTATACTTGGGGCAGTGGGTTATTATTAAAAACCTTCATGGAATCCTCTATTACTCTTGCTTATGTGAGATGTTTATTATAAAGTATAGAATGCTTCTATCTTACCATATTCCTGTACTGACTTTATTATTTGTGTACAATGTTCATAATACAGCATTCCGGTTCCAGTCCGGTCCAGCAATTCAGTTCCAGTTTGCTCCCCTCTTCTAGTGTAACCATCTGTACCAGTCCATTCACTACATGCAGAGGGACATTATCAGGCCACCCAGCTTTGTCTATGTAGTCACCAGTCCAGCTCCAGAGACACAACCCAGTCTGGGTACAGACAGATCTTCAGGCATCACATAGATGAATTATATCCCAAGAGCCAACAGAGTAGACTCAGAATTGTACCCTTGATAATTATTTGAAAAACAAGCTCTTAGTATGATGGATACCTTAAAAGGAAGGTTACCCAGACACATTACTATATGATGCTGTCAGGCACCGTCCCTGCACTCATCATTGGTTTCAGGGATGGACGTCTTCCTCTGCTGGCATCTCGGTCCGTTGCTAGGCGGCAGGACACTGCCCTCTTTCCTCAGAATCTTCTCATTGCCAAGTGCATATGTGTCTGATCGCGTCTCCGTTTCCTAGCAAAGGGGACGCTTCTCTACACTTCCTGTCGGCGGTCAGCTGTTCGAGCTGCAGCCTCCACTGCCACCAATCAGGGAATAGGCTCCACTATTTAAACCTGCCTCTAACACCAGAGTATCTAGGTCTTCCTGTGCTCCAGCGTTACAGCCTGTTTCCCTGCTCTCTGACTGACCTCCTGTGTACCGACTCGGCTATCCCTGGTTCTGCTTCTGAATCTCCCTTCGGCCTGGTTGCTCCCGCTGTATCTGACCTTTGGCTTGCTGACTCCGATTTGCCTTACCCTTTGATACCACGTTTGCCAGTACGGTTTGACCTCTGCTTGCACAACCACGTCTGTTCACCATCTACTCCACTGATAGCTAACTTGGAGGGCCACAACCTGCACGTCCCTTGCAGCAAACTCCCTTGCGGGGGTCCCTGTTGACCAGGAATGTGTTTAGACTCTCCGCCTCCTAGCTTAGCATCGCAAATATCAGCAAGTGGCCTTCAGTCCCTGTGACTCATGACAGTATACTCTGGCCATGTCTACTGAAGGACTAGGATACCAGTGCCACAAGTTTTGCGGGGAGAAGTAGAATAGAAAGCATGTGGAAAGGTTCTATTTGTGAGACTTGGATGCGAGTGTGTGAAATGTGTTTCCTGCAGGAGGACTATGTGAGCGTTAAGGTGTTTTAACTCTTGGAGCGCCATGGTGCATTTCTGCGGGGCGTTCAGCCCGTTGACGTTTAGAGAGATTATCTTGATAGTCATGGCGGGTGTGGAAAAGGAAAGCTAAGTGAGATGAGTCTGAAGCCTAGGAAAAGGAGGAAAAGAAGAAGAAATGTTAGTATGAGAGGGGTAGGGAAGGCACCGGAGTTGGGGGCCCTAGGGTGAGTGACACATCCTGTGTCAGCGGGGTTCATGGGGGTCGTGACTGGCAGGCAAAGCGACAGTCAGGGACAAAAGTGAACTAAAAAAGGTTTTAAGTAAGGAAGGGGGAGTGTGCAATGAACCTTGGGGAAGAAATCGTAATCCGAAAGGGCATTATGAGGATAATGCCATGTCCAGGGGGAGGAACCAGACCAAAACCCAGAGACTCCGTCCGGACAATGGCATATCGTTTAAACAGATATGAAAACATATCGGATATATTATGAAAAAACAACTAAAGAGATGGGCAATATAACAAAGTAGCTTAAAGACTATGTGGGGGGGGGGGTCTCCCGTCAGGCTGGGAGAAAATGGAGGGTGTCTATATAGATGAAAATATGAAAGCAGGGTGGACACCGCAGTAATAGTGTGTTTTAAATCAGCAATGTCTAAGAGGAGAACTAACACAGCGTCTGGAGTAGTGTATGTAACTATTGGCAGTTATTGGGTAACAAAAACCTATAGAACATAACCTTGCCCAAATAGTGTCAATTGGGGAGGACCCAACTGATATTTTATGTGTGATCCTCGGAACACCCTACTGTGTAGCGCCATTAAGTGGCGATGTTACAATAGTCTGAACATGACATGGAAAATCAAACATATTAATAGAGACAGTTTCACAAGAGTGTTCTATTAAGCAGTGTCTTCTGGGATGCAAACACGGACATGAAAACATCAGAAATGAAAAAACCCCATTTAAAAGTATGGGCTATGCAGCTAAATAGATTATAAGCTAAATACAATTAGAGGGGGACTCCCGTCAGGGTGGGAGAAAATGGGTTGATCGAAACTTTAAAAGGCCTAGTGTCTATAACAATGAAAGCACAAAAATTAGGAGGACACAGTGCTAATTGTGTGCTTTAAATCGAGGGTGGCTAAGGGGAAAACTAACACAACATATTAAGAAGCTTATGCAACTATAGTCAATTATAAGGTACTAAAACCTAGACACAGAAATGTCGCACCCAGTGGTAGGCACCAAAGTAGCCCCATATCTGGAAATAAACTCTAGGCGATCTTAAAAGGAATTATGAAGCTTGGAGTGTACCCCTGGGCAGCCACATAGCCTCTGAGATAGGGAGAAAATACGGTAAACACAAGAGAATAACCTTGTCAAAATAGTGTAAATTGGGGAGGACCCAGCTAATATGTGTGTGTGATCCCCGGAACACCCTACTGTGTAGCGCCATTAAGTGGCGATGTTACAATAGTCTGAACATGACATGGAAAATCAAACATATATTAATAGAGACAGTTTCACAAGAGAGGACTATTAAGCAGTGTCCTCTGGGATGAAAACATTCGCTTGGAGCAGATGAGCCTGGAACATCGGAGCGAGGGCAGAAGTGACTTCATCGGCTTTGGGCGGAAGTAAACGGACCGGCTCATGGAGCTTTTGGTTTTGCCACAAATCTACATATATTGATGCCTACTTGGGATTAGCTGTTTGAATTAACTCAGGACTTCTCACTGTGTTACTATTACTTTTTTGATAAAGTCTGACCGACGAAACGCGTCAAGGGATTATTTGCTATGCTGGTTATCTCAGCCTACTGAGGAGATTGCTTTCTTGGCCAGTGAGCCTCCTCCCGAGGTCATCTGATTGATAGACTTGGATTTCAGATAAGCTCTCTATTTATGTTTTTAATGTACAGGCAACAATTGCTTTACACTGGAATATTTGCAATAAATATTTTATATGTAAGTATTTGAGAAGTACCTGGTTGTTACAAACATACTGCGCTATGATACTCCTTGTTTCCTCGAGGATCAGCTGTTTATGAATCACCTCTGAGGAGGATCTGGAGATCTGGTGATTCTCCCACCAGATAAGCTATTCACATAATTAATATATAATTTCAATTGCTGGTATCACACTGTTTGGTGCTTCCTTTTTTCTGTTTTTATTATAGGTTATGCATCTGAAATTAGGTGCTATTGAAGTGAAGCAGCCTACTGTATGTGATTATTCATTTTATTATGTTCGCTATATTGGCTTCACTAAGTGCTATTTGTCTTTTCACTTTATATATATATATATATATATATATATATATATATATATACACACATATACACATATACACAGTGGTGGAAGTGGGGGTGTATACTGGGGTATGTCATACTGCCACTTCTACTGCCTTCATTGTAACACGATCACATTCCAGTCACTTACATTATATATACAGTGGTGAAGGTGGGGGGGGGGGGGGGTGGGTGACAGGCCAAGCAAGATGGTAGCTGAACTCCATTTTACTGTTCTTGTACGTTTATTGCGTGTATTATGAAATGCTGAAATAATCAGGACAAGGCCGGGACGTGTCTATATATATATATATATATATATATATATAATCGGCTAGGTGTTGACCCCGTCCTTACTGCACATATACAAAGTACTAGAAAGTCCTCTGTAGCTTCACTGCTACTGCACCTGCATAGAAATAGAATAAGTGTTTGAAGCTGTGCTCATAGCTGTACCAGTAAGAAGTTTTGTATCATGTTTATACCTTATCTGTTAGTGACATCCGGCACCCTTACTTTACTATCTATGAAAGATGGGTCGTTGCGATACACAGTGCCTCACCCTGGACCGTCAGCAGCTGTGTCAGTCATTTGTTTATCCAGCTCCAGCAGAGGACGGTGTCCTGGCTAATTGCTTATTGAACATACTGCTAACAAAACTACTGGAAGATAAGTACATTATTATTATTATTATCTTTTCTACTTGTTTGC
This sequence comes from Mixophyes fleayi, assembly GCF_038048845.1. Taxonomy (NCBI): domain Eukaryota; kingdom Metazoa; phylum Chordata; class Amphibia; order Anura; family Limnodynastidae; genus Mixophyes; species Mixophyes fleayi. The sequence continues at coordinate 226,747,078 of NC_134407.1, read as the reverse complement.
AATAAAAGATTGATATTTAAACTTTGTGATCACGAGTCTTTAACTCTTTGCAGCCTGAAAGAACCTGAGTTTCCACCATAAACATTAATATTGGTCACTGCTCTAGCTGGGTTGTAAGGTGTTAAATAGTCATTCTTTAAGAATATGTTGAAAAGCCTCATTAGTAAAGCACAGTGTAGAGCAGGCCTGTCCAACCTGCGGCCCTCCAGATGTTGTGATACTACAAGTCCCAGCATGCCCTTCCAGCTATCAACATGTTGTCTACTGGCAAAGCATGCTGGGGCTTGTAGTTTCCCAACATCTGGAGGGCCGCAGGTTGGACAGGCCTGGTGTAGAGCATTGATGGAAAAAGCTGTGAAGTACACACAGCCCGTAAGGTGTGAGAATGCTTTTAAAGGTTGATTTATTTGTTTATGACAAATCTCAGAGAAAAGCTGCGATTCTGAGCCTCGTTGGACAACACATCAGCGAATTAGAAACTCTGTTTAAATAAAAGGAAACTGACACAGGATCGCAAAACAACATTTTCTTCCCGCAGTTATTCTAGTTCAGAGTTCAGGGAACTGACAATCAGACTTTGCAGTGACAATTTGAAACATATGTTATAGATACTGTAAATAAAAAGACTAAGACGCAGAGTCAGGCGAGAAGTGAAACCTGAAAACAATCATGGTTGTGCAGGACTGGGAAAATTTAGATAAAATTGAAGATGAGACTCAAATGAAGATTTTGAGTATATTATTGAAGGGGGACAAATGAGACCAGTCACCACAAAACATATTACAAGGGATATAACTGAGACAGCGACTAGGACTACGGTCCCTGGTACAGGTGGGGTTTCTGCAGATGCAGCTCCCTCTCAGTTCTTGCCTCTCCTAAATCAGCAGGGCCAGCAGGTGATCTCCCAAGATACAGGGGGAGAAGAGAGACGACTATAAGTTGAAAACCTAGATGATCAGGCCCCTGTTCTAGTAAAACAGAAGGGACAACAAAGTACTACTTTAGTGGAAAGGTTATACACTGCCTAAGAGCTACAGACTTTGGGAAGCCATTTCAGGCAGAGAGAGTGGAAAGGACATTACACATTTGGGATGAGGATGGAGATACCATTATGTTAGAGGGTTCAGAAGCCGTACAGCTAGGATCTCTGAGTAAGGATTCCACAATGCAGACGTATTTGCAGAGAGCCAGACCTACAGCAAGAGTATGGTCATTTAAAAATAACAAGTAACCACTAATACAGCGCTCTGTGATCCTAAATGCAGCCAAAATCCTAATACAAGTGTATACAACCTGAAAATCTAATAGTAACAATAACAAATCAAGACATTCAGCGCCTAAAGGTTCTCATAAGTAACATTCCAGAAAAATAACACGAAAGATCAAACATGTCCCTAATAAGAAGTCCCACTTTTATATATTGTAGAGGATGACAAATTTCGTAATATAAACAATGTTCTTCAAAGTGTTGAACACCTTCCCATCACCTTCGTGGAAATAATAAAAATGGATTCCTACCAGATTTCTGGTTATATAAGCATGTGGGATATCAAAAGGACTCCTCTTGGTCTCAAGACTTTCAGGATTGATTCCACTATGGTACTTCCCTCTCCGACAACGATATCCAATAATAACAGTGAGCAAAAGTTTTTTATGAGCTACACTAAGATGTTTCATGCTGGGTATGTAATCTGTATTTTATGGATTTTCGATTGAGACCATCGCGGATTGGCTATATCCGGTATAAATAGCTGGGAACTTGCAACCAGTCTTATCTCTATGACACAGACCGCAAGATGGTTGAAACGCGTTTGGGTGATAAGACTGGTTTTTAAACAGTGTATTGAGTGCCTCATCAGTTGTCTGTTCAAAGTCATTAAGGCGGAAAGACCATCCCGGGATTGTTTTACATCTGACTTCTGCATGATAAGCGCTAAGAACTTGATTTCTGGTAGGAGCAATCATACACTATTTTTATTTTTATTGTATGTGGAATTTTAATAAAGTGTCAAAATCTTTAAAACGGTATCACATTAGATTTTGTCCACTTCCTTCCTTCTTTTCACTGTTATTATTGGATATCGTTGTCGGAGAGGGAAGTACCATAGTGGAATCAATCCTGAAAGTCTTGAGACCAAGAGGAGTCCTTTTGATATCCCACATGCTTATGGAACCAGAAATCTGGTAGGAATCCATTTTTATTATTTCCACGAAGATGATGGGAAGGTGTTCAACACTTTGAAGAAGATTGTTTGTATTACGAAATTTGTCATCCTCTACAATATATATAAGTGGGACTTCTTATTATGGACATGTTTGATCTTACATGTTATTTTTCTGGAATGTTACTTATAAGAGTATGGTCATTATTGACATTAGTTAAGGTGATTTAACACCATGGCATGACATAGGGTAGGGCATACATCGGTTGAGAGTGTTGGTATGTATGAGTGGTTTGGAAAGAACAGGAGGTGAGATAAACCTAATTGGGAGGGCCCTGATTTGGGATTAGTGACAGGCAGGGTAACTAGTTTGTTACTTAAGTATTCCCCAAAGATTTTTAGGACCCTAATGTTCACAACATTGTCCCTAGCTACAGATCTCAATGAGGGAAAGACTGTGTGGCAGGTGTGTGAGTCAGAATATCAGAACGTCGCCCTCAGCAGAGACAAGTAATACAAAAAGGAAATGAGCCAGTAAGATATAGTAACCAGGAAACAAATGTTCTTTGATTTGTTAAATGCTGGTGTTCCAAAAGCAGAAATAGATACCACAATATGAGCTGTTTAAAAAGTGGAAAGCGTACCAGGAGAGCATGAAGAGCGGTGGCTCAGTACAATCTGAGCACATAGCAAAGAGTGGTGTGGATGAGGAAGTGCCTGAGCAAATAAGTCCAACAGCTCCTCCTCTTTCACGCCAGTCACCCTATCAGGACACCAGGGATGCGGTACATGAGATCGGTCGGGACACTACGTGTGCACCTCCTACATTGACAGCAGCTTAGAAAGCCTCTCCAATGATGGGAAGATGCGTCTTTGGCACATCACCCACCAAGGGAGGTAAATAAATATATTTGTGCACTGAAAACCAAAGATCGACACCCTTATGTAAATTGTGCAATCAAGTGGGAAGAGGGAGAGCTGAGGTTTCATTGTTTCATAGATCTCACCTAGCAGCAGCATCAGTTAGGTAGCAATGAAAGGTTTAGGGGGTACACAGTCATGGGCGGCCGGGGTTCACTGCCGAATGTGGATTGGACATGGTCCATGCTGAAGTATTTGTCTCTTGAGTTACCAGGCAATATAATTGGGATGGACATCCTAAGGGAACAATCCATAGATACCCCTACTGGACATTATGGGCCTGATTCATTATGGAAAGTAAAGCAACAAAAATGAGTAACTTTGAACCTTGGCAAAACCATGTTGTATTGGAGGGTGAGGTACATTTAAAATGTGAGGACAGATTTATAATTGGGGTAGAGCATGTCCTAGATCAACTTTTAATGTCAGTGTAAAAATAAAATGTCCTACATGATAAAACAGCCAGTCTTAATTATGTGCAAAAAAATTAAACTCATTTGCACCCCTTACATTGCAACATGGTTTTGCCAAGGGTCAAATTACTAATTTTTTTGCTTTCCTTTCCTTACTTCCGGTATGTTTGGTTGCTCTATAAAAGCCATCACAATTTCTGTAGTGAAACCTGTAGTTAGAGGGAATGCTAAATGGGACCCAGTTTACATTCCACCACCAGCCTAGTCTGTGAAGTTTTTGGGGATGATCTGGACAGGACCAAAGAGAACATTCCCTGAGCCAGTCCGAGAAGCAATATCACAGATGAAGACTCCCACCAGTACCTAAGAAGCACAGAGAGTGTTGGGTACACTTGGCTCATGGAGATCCTTTTTTCCACATTTGGGCCCCATCTTAAGGCCTATATATAACGTTACCAAAAATAAATCAGAGTTTGCATGGGCTACAGACCAAGAGGACGCTTTCCAAGCGGCCAAGCAGGCAATCCAGACGCTTCACATGCTGGGCCCCATCCAGGTGGATCGGCCATTCTACCTGGACGTGATGGTAGCAGATCTTAGTATGTCCTGGGGTCTATGGCAGAAAAGCGCAAACACTGGAGAATAAAAATAATCCCATTGTTTCTGGGCCCAGTAGTTTGCATCTGCACAAAGATACACCAATCTTGAAAAGACTCTTTTATGTCAGGCTTCCTAGAGCGCTGTGGACTAAAGATGCTCAAAAACCAACTAACTGGTATTAGCACCACTGAACATACCCCTGGGGCTAGATTTAGTAATCTGCGGGTTTGAAAAAATGGGGATGTTGCCTATAGCAACCAATCAGATTCTAGCTGTCATTTTGTAGAAAGCACTAAATAAATGAAAGCTAGAATCTGATTGGTTGCTATAGGCAACATCCCCATTTTTTCAAACCCGCAGCTTAGTAAATCTAGCCCCTGATGTTCACCAGGAACCCCTGCAAGGAGGTTTGGGCTTAGCTGCACAGGGTATACAGGTCGCGGTCCTCCTAGACAGTTGCCAGAGTAGTGATTAAGAGTAGTCAGAATGGTCCGAAAACCAAACAAAAGCAGGCAGAACCGAAGGGAGATCCACAGAGAAGTCAGACAGGCCGAGGTCACAAAGATAGATATAATAGTGTAATCCAGAAGAATGGCCGACAAACAGGGGTCACAACAGAGGCAAACGGGCACAATCCAGATGAGAAGTCAGGGGAAGCGTCTCAGAACCAAAACAGGAGCAAGAACAATAGTAACACTGGAGGACAGGAGACCTGATACTCTGGCACCCTAATGGTGCCAGAGCAGGGTTAAAATAAAGGCAGCCAAGCTGTCATAGGAGGAGGAGAGGGGCGATCAGACACGTTGACTGACGAAACAAGGAAGCGTCCTGTTGCCTAGCAATGGGGCGTGTCAGTGCGCATTTCCCCGATAGAGTGAGGACGGCCGGGGACGGTGTGCCTGTTGCTTTGCAGCAGGACGCCCCCGGCCAGAACTATCAGGCGGTCGTTCCCGCTTCATAGACTAACAGCGGGGATAGCGCCTGACATTTTAGCAGCATACACAGCCTTACAACATATTGAGAGCACCACTAAACAACAACCAGTGACTGTGAGAACAGAATTGCCAGTGGCTAGTTGGGTGAGACAAGAAGGGCTGGGCACTCAGAAACAGGTTCTGCAGGAGTGGAAATGGTACCTACAAGGAGGAGGAGGGGTGTGGCTGGACCACTTATAAATAACTTATTGTATAAATTTATTTAAATTAGTGGCACAGGTGCCAATTTATATAATTGCAAATGTACCGATTTTTGATGCTGTGTATTAGAAATGTACTGATTTCTGAAGTATTGATTTCTGATTAAGAGAAAAAAAAAAAGATAAAAGTATTTATATATCAGCCGTGCACATATCTGGAAATCACTTGCAGTAGCATTGTTCAAATAACTGACACATTGTATATGATTTACACAATCCACAATAGATTAAAAAAATTCTTTATTATTTGTGCAAAATTTTAAAACATGATGACAGCAAAATAATGATTAAAATATGTAGGTGTAAGTGTATTTTAAAAGAAACACTAGGAATTTGATCATTAAATAATAATAATACCCCGTATAATAATTATTAAATCACACTGATCCACTTAGTTCTTGTCTTTAAAGAATATATCCATGATCTGAAGTTGAACGTGGATATTATTATATATATACAAGTGTAAGGGTTTAACTCAGATCAATGTGTGAATGAAACTATCACTGCTCCATTAATTTATGAGTCAGTAGCCATTTGCTGGAGGAAATCTGTTTTGTAACTTTGAGAGGAAATGCTAAATTAAGTTAATTAATTAGTTAATTAATTCTTTTCATGTGAAGTAACCAACACGTCTGTTTATCCTAAAGGCACAGGAGGGGTAATTAGACTTTGCAATCTCTCTAAGACAGGATACAAGTAATATAGGTAACGTAACACCAAGGCTTAGGAAATCAAGAGATTGATAGAGAATATTTCATCCTAATGATAATTATTGAATGTGATATATCAAACGTTTCGGTATCAGCTAAGACAAGGGCTGGGTTACCTCCTGCCAAGTTAGGGCTGCAGAACTGTGTATAAAAGGAGCTCTGTTTTACCATGTAATGCATTATTCCATCTGTACTTTCTGGAGATCACTAGTACCATAAACTAGTGTGTAACTGCCCTTTTTAGGACTTCCTGAACTAATAAACATCACTGCTTAAGTAATCTGCTTTGATGCCTACTTACCTGTTGTAATTCCTGTGACCTACAGATCAGACCAATCTAATCCGTAATACAGGTATTCTGAGGTTGGAATCAAGCATTCAGTACCAATGCCCTGCCCACTACCTTGCAGCTCTGGCCAGTGTGATAGGCCAGGGGAAACAATCCACAGCAACCTTGATCTAAAGGAAGAAGTGAGGGGTACCAGCCCAGGTGCCCAGTGAGGGGGTGCACTAGCAGCGTGTTACCCAGAAGGAAGTGGTTGTAGGTGCCAAAAAAGGAGCCTTGTGATAGCAGAAGGCTCACCTACTGCGTGTAGAGGGGTGCAATTTGGGATAAAGAAAGGGGACGGTGGCAAGGCAAGTCCAGCCGGTCCCCATCAACCACAAACAGGGTGGCACAGGCGGTCCATCCGGTCACAGATTACTGGTGACAAGCGGTAGGATAACCCCAGACGGCTTTTTGTGCACCAGTCAAGAGAGCCGAGTTATTCAAGAGAGGAAAAACTGCAGCCAGGAGAACGCACAGGATGTCTGATTACACCAACGAGGCCAGGGCGGACATTGAGACTCTGTGCAGTGCCAAGGGCATTGATATCATGCATTCGCCAAACAGGGAGGAGATGAGAGCGGCACTAAGAGAATGGCACTTACAGCATGGTACTCTGAAGGAGGACACTGATGGCGGCAGTGGCCCAGTTGAACACTGGGGACAAGGTGAACCAGACCCCCAGACAGCAACACCCTCTTCTCAACAGACTGTGCCAACAAAACCAGTCCCTCTGTCCTATGATGAGCGCAGGCTGCCGGACTAAGGATAAGGGCAGCACAGTGGCCTAGTGGTTAGCACATCTGCCTCACAGCACTGGGGTCATGAGTTCGATTCCCAACCATGGCCTTATCTGTGTGGAGTTTGTATGTTCTCCCTGTGTTTGCGTGGGTTTCCTCCGGGTGCTCCGGTTTCCTCCCACACTCCAAAAAACATACTGGTAGGTTAATTGGCTGCTTTCAAAAAAAAAAAAAAAAATTGACCCTAGTCTCTGTCTGTCTCCCTGTCTGTCTATCTCCCTCTTTGTCTGTCTGTGTCTGTGTAAATGTGTGTATATATTAGGGAATTTAGACTGTGAGCCCCAACGGGGCAGGGACTGATGTGAATGAGTTCTCTGTACAGCGCTGTGGAATTAGTGGCGCTATATAAATAAATGATGATGATGATGATGATGATTTGGCGACCTTAGTGAAAAAGGCAAAGGAAGCTGAAAGGGCTCAGGTCATCGAGGCATGGCGCCAAAGGGGAAGGGTACCAGCCATGCAGCACAGGGGGAAGGCGCACCATAGGGGATCAGGACTGTCATCTTTAACTTGCCCTAATTTTCAGGACAGTGTTGGAAATATTGATGAGCACCTGCAGGTATTTGAAATGACGTGCAGCCTAGATGCTGTGCCCAGAGGGGAATTGGTCAAGCATCTGGTGCACACACTGCAAGGACGTGCAGTAGAGGTCTACCATTGGCCTCAGAGGACTGAGATGACTATGATATAATGAAAAGGGCCCGCTTATCAGTTCTCACCAGAAGCAGAGTATATACCATGGGGTGCAGAGATGCTTGAGCTAGGTGTGGCCCAGCCAACGCATAGTCCATTGGCATCCTCTATTGTGTTTGGTTCCCAAGAAGGACAAGACAGCGCTGTTTTGCATAGATTAAAAGCGGTTGAATGAGGTGACCGTGTCTGATGCCTATTCCCTGCCCTGAATTTATGCTCTGTTAGATGAGTTAGCTGGAGCAAAGTATATCTCAACCTTTGACTTGAGCAAGGGCTATTGGCAGATACCATTGACCCCAGAGGCTAAGAACGGTCGGTGTTCATCACCCCATTTGGCCTGTTTGAGTTTAAGTCCATGCCATTTGGGATGAAGAACACGCCAGCCACCTTCCAGCATGTGGTTGATTACCTGCTGAAAGGGTGTAAAGGCTTTGCTCAGGCTTACTTGGATGACCTTGCCATTTTTAGTAAATCCTGGGAGGACCAGGTGAAATATGTAGGGCAGGTGTTAGAGAAGATTTCCCTGTTTGTTTCATAGTGGAGAAAAAAAATAATAGAGCTTCTCTTCTCAGAGTACCATGATGATTTGTCTTGTAGTAGTAATGTATACCTTTGCAGTGGCGCACGCAGGGGGGGTTTCTGAGTCTCCAGAAACTTCCCCCTGCGCTAACTTAGAGTCCACCATAGCGGCGCTGTCAAAGATGCGTCCGCGGCTGCTGTATAAGACAGCGCTGCCGAAACGGAGCTGCTGCGCATGCGCGGGCGCAGCAGCTCTCTCACGTGTTTTTTTTTTTCGGGGGGGTCAAAAAACCCCCCTGACAATCCTGCGTGCGCCCCTTTGTTAAGCACATAAAAAAATTGGGAAATTTAGTGCTGATTTAACCTATCGTTTTTAATGCTCTTCCAAAAGATTTGCATTCTTGCTGTAACTCAAATGTAAGGCAGATAAAATAATTTAGTGGCGATTCCTTAAAAAACACTCGTGATACTTCAAATAAACCGCAATAAATAAGCTGCGATTCGTAATTAGTTTAATACATTGAAAAATCAAAATATTTCAGAAACTAGTGGTCAGACAGACAAGATGTTTGGCAGAAATTGGTTTTTGAACATCCTCTTAACTAAAAAAAAGTTAGCTAAAATCCGAGATGGGTGGTGGACACACCTGGTTGAACGGACGTGGAATGACCCTACAGACAGAATTTTATATTGTCAGTTTTGTTTGTCGTCCCATAAAAAGAAGTTCGTCTCCCTGCCTCTGTGTACGCTATCTGACCAATCACATCAAAACATCTATTTAGACTAATTCTGTTTATTGAAAGCTACACAGTACAATAATATCCCTCACATCATTCCTGATTGGACAATCAGTCCATGCCACAGATCGGCTTAACCCATGGCAATCTGAAATACAATCTCTCACAAGACCGAGCCCCATTTCTGATAACATTCAAGAGGGGACTTCACTACAGAAAGGAGCCAGTAGGATTAACCAAGGAACTTAACCTGTTATGACTGTAATGTGGTGACCTACAGAGTAAGGCAGTGGATTACCAGCTGGACATGCGTGTAGTCAATGCAATTATTATATACAGTATATTATTTATATGTCAAACACTGTTTTCTTCTTTTATTTGAAGTATTTTTTTAATTATAAACTGCATATTATGAACATTGTACAAAAATAATTCAGCCAAAGTCAGTACAACAATACGGTAAGATAGAAGCATTCTATACTTTATAATATACATCTCACATAAGCAATAATAATAATAGAGGATTCCATGAAGGTTTTCGGTGATAACCCACTGCCCCAAGTATAACCAGCACATAGTCCCATGCTGATCTAGGGTCTGCAGCCTGGACTGTGAATGGAAACCTTTACAACTTTTGATGTTTCTAATGCAGCTGGTTGAACATGTGCCCCATGGGGCTGCCTAACAAAAACCTTAAACAAACAAAACCTTGCCGGCATTCAGAAAGAAGACCTGAATCACAATCCAGGCAGCAAACTATGGAGCACCAAGGTGTACCTCAGGCTGTACTATATAATAACATAACACTACATATATCAGTTAGAATAAAACCTATACAACTAATCCCATTTTAGGTATTTTACTATTTATCAAAGACTTCTGCCCTGTAAGACTATCTCAGGCGGTAAACTTAACCAGGGCCTTCCAGCATTTCTTCCCCATGCAAAGTGTATTCCCGTCCTCTCTCAAGGGATGGTTTCTTCTAACAGAGGACAGCTACTTAATAAACTAACTTTATTTATAATAACAGTGCAATCTCAGTCTTCTTAATAGTTATTTAAGAAGAGCCCCCTTAAATAGCCGCTGTTAGAAGAAACCATCCTTGACAAAGTATGAGATGAAACACATTGGAGGGAATACACAACGCTTTGTCACTGTGTTGGAATTGGTCTCTGCAGGCATCCATATCCCTGCGGTCAGCTGGCATCCAACACAAGGAATTGAAGTGCCACATTATTGGCGCTGTGTGCACCAAGGACTGACTCTCTGTGACTGTCAGCAACAAACAGGACAAGGAAGGGAAATAATTCAGGGTACAATTACAGTCTCTGGGCTGTTTTGTGAACTGTTCCTAAAGTATATGGACCCATAGTGGAGATTCCCCACATCATTATTTATTACCTAATGGAGCTATAACATTTTTGTTTAACCCCCATCTCTCTCCTTCAGTTATGTTATACAGTGGGTAATAATTACATCACATATGACAACACATTTACATCTTTACTTACAGCAACACCTGGAGATTAGATATTGGAACATTGGGAACAACATTGATCATTTAAGCTTTAAGTTACCTATTAACACTTTAGGGGGTGCTTGGAAGGCACAAATATCATTAAATAGAGGTGTATGTAAGATAGGGGTGACAGATCTTACTCTAGAGGGTGTATGTAAGATAGGGGTGACAGATCTTATTCTAGAGGGTGTATGTAAGATAGGGGTGACAGCTCTTACTCTAGAGGGTGTATGTAAGATAGGGGTGACAGATCTTACTCTAGAGGGTGTATGTAAGATAGGGGTGACAGCTCTTACTCTAGAGGGTGTATGTAAGATAGGGGTGACAGCTCTTACTATAGAGGGTGTATGTAAGATAGGGGTGACAGCTCTTACTATAGAGGGTGTATGTAAGATAGGGGTGACAGATCTTACTCTAGAGGGTGTATGTAAGATAGGGGTGACAGCTCTTACTCTAGAGGGTGTATGTAAGATAGGGGTGACAGCTCTTACTCTAGAGGGTGTATGTAAGATAGGGGTGACAGATCTTACTATAGAGGGTGTATGTAAGATAGGGGTGACAGATCTTACTCTAGAGGGTGTATGTAAGATAGGGGTGACAGCTCTTACTCTAGAGGGTGTATGTAAGATAGGGGTGACAGCTCTTACTCTAGAGGGTGTATGTAAGATAGGGGTGACAGCTCTTACTATAGAGGGTGTATGTAAGATAGGGGTGACAGATCTTACTATAGAGGGTGTATGTAAGATAGGGGTGACAGATCTTACTCTAGAGGGTGTATGTAAGATAGGGGTGACAGCTCTTACTCTAGAGGGTGTATGTAAGATAGGGGTGACAGCTCTTACTCTAGAGGGTGTATGTAAGATAGGGGTGACAGATCTTACTCTAGAGGGTGTATGTAAGATAGGGGTGACAGCTCTTACTCTAGAGGGTGTATGTAAGATAGGGGTGACAGCTCTTACTATAGAGGGTGTATGTAAGATAGGGGTGACAGCTCTTACTCTAGAGGGTGTATGTAAGATAGGGGTGACAGCTCTTACTCTAGAGGGTGTATGTAAGATAGGGGTGACAGATCTTACTCTAGAGGGTGTATGTAAGATAGGGGTGACAGCTCTTACTCTAGAGGGTGTATGTAAGATAGGGGTGACAGCTCTTACTCTAGAGGGTGTATGTAAGATAGGGGTGACAGCTCTTACTATAGAGGGTGTATGTAAGATAGGGGTGACAGATCTTACTATAGAGGGTGTATGTAAGATAGGGGTGACAGATCTTACTCTAGAGGGTGTATGTAAGATAGGGGTGACAGATCTTACTCTAGAGGGTGTATGTAAGATAGGGGTGACAGCTCTTACTCTAGAGGGTGTATGTAAGATAGGGGTGACAGATCTTACTCTAGAGGGTGTATGTAAGATAGGGGTGACAGATCCTACTCTAGAGGGTGTATGTAAGATAGGGGTGACAGATCTTACTCTAGAGGGTGTATGTAAGATAGGGGTGACAGCTCTTACTCTAGAGGGTGTATGTAAGATAGGGGTGACAGATCTTACTCTAGAGGGTGTATGTAAGATAGGGGTGACAGATCTTACTCTAGAGGGTGTATGTAAGATAGGGGTGACAGATCTTACTCTAGAGGGTGTATGTAAGATAGGGGTGACAGCTCTTACTCTAGAGGGTGTATGTAAGATAGGGGTGACAGATCTTACTCTAGAGGGTGTATGTAAGATAGGGGTGACAGATCCTACTCTAGAGGGTGTATGTAAGATAGGGGTGACAGATCTTACTCTAGAGGGTGTATGTAAGATAGGGGTGACAGATCCTACTCTAGAGGGTGTATGTAAGATAGGGGTGACAGATCTTACTATAGAGGGTGTATGTAAGATAGGGGTGACAGATCTTACTCTAGAGGGTGTATGTAAGATAGGGGTGACAGCTCTTACTCTAGAGGGTGTATGTAAGATAGGGGTGACAGATCTTACTCTAGAGGGTGTATGTAAGATAGGGGTGACAGATCCTACTCTAGAGGGTGTATGTAAGATAGGGGTGACAGATCTTACTCTAGAGGGTGTATGTAAGATAGGGGTGACAGATCCTACTCTAGAGGGTGTATGTAAGATAGGGGTGACAGATCTTACTCTAGAGGGTGTATGTAAGATAGGGGTGACAGATCTTACTCTAGAGGGTGTATGTAAGATAGGGGTGACAGCTCTTACTCTAGAGGGTGTATGTAAGATAGGGGTGACAGCTCTTACTCTAGAGGGTGTATGTAAGATAGGGGTGACAGATCTTACTATAGAGGGTGTATGTAAGATAGGGGTGACACCTCTTACTCTAGAGGGTGTATGTAAGATAGGGGTGACAGATCTTACTCTAGAGGGTGTATGTAAGATAGGGGTGACAGATCTTACTCTAGAGGGTGTATGTAAGATAGGGGTGACAGCTCTTACTCTAGAGGGTGTATGTAAGATAGGGGTGACAGCTCTTACTATAGAGGGTGTATGTAAGATAGGGGTGACAGCTCTTACTCTAGAGGGTGTATGTAAGATAGGGGTGACAGCTCTTACTCTAGAGGGTGTATGTAAGATAGGGGTGACAGCTCTTACTCTAGAGGGTGTATGTAAGATAGGGGTGACAGACCCTGCGCTCTATAGAGGGTGTATGTAAGATAGGGGTGACAGACCCTGCGCTCTATAGAGGGTGTATGTAAGATAGGGGTGACAGCTCTTACTCTAGAGGGTGTATGTAAGATAGGGGTGACAGCTCTTACTCTAGAGGGTGTATGTAAGATAGGGGTGACAGCTCTTACTATAGAGGGTGTATGTAAGATAGGGGTGACAGCTCTTACTCTAGAGGGTGTATGTAAGATAGGGGTGACAGATCTTACTATAGAGGGTGTATGTAAGATAGGGGTGACAGCTCTTACTCTAGAGGGTGTATGTAAGATAGGGGTGACAGATCTTACTCTAGAGGGTGTATGTAAGATAGGGGTGACAGCTCTTACTATAGAGGGTGTATGTAAGATAGGGGTGACAGATCTTACTCTAGAGGGTGTATGTAAGATAGGGGTGACAGCTCTTACTCTAGAGGGTGTATGTAAGATAGGGGTGACAGATCTTACTCTAGAGGGTGTATGTAAGATAGGGGTGACAGCTCTTACTCTAGAGGGTGTATGTAAGATAGGGGTGACAGATCTTACTCTAGAGGGTGTATGTAAGATAGGGGTGACAGATCTTACTCTAGAGGGTGTATGTAAGATAGGGGTGACAGATCTTACTCTAGAGGGTGTATGTAAGATAGGGGTGACAGCTCTTACTCTAGAGGGTGTATGCAAGATAGGGGTGACAGATCTTACTATAGAGGGTGTATGTAAGATAGGGGTGACAGATCTTACTCTAGAGGGTGTATGTAAGATAGGGGTGACAGCTCTTACTCTAGAGGGTGTATGTAAGATAGGGGTGACAGATCTTACTCTAGAGGGTGTATGTAAGATAGGGGTGACAGCTCTTACTCTAGAGGGTGTATGTAAGATAGGGGTGACAGATCTTACTCTAGAGGGTGTATGTAAGATAGGGGTGACAGATCTTACTCTAGAGGGTGTATGTAAGATAGGGGTGACAGATCTTACTCTAGAGGGTGTATGTAAGATAGGGGTGACAGCTCTTACTCTAGAGGGTGTATGTAAGATAGGGGTGACAGATCTTACTCTAGAGGGTGTATGTAAGATAGGGGTGACAGATCTTACTCTAGAGGGTGTATGTAAGATAGGGGTGACAGATCTTACTCTAGAGGGTGTATGTAAGATAGGGGTGACAGCTCTTACTCTAGAGGGTGTATGTAAGATAGGGGTGACAGCTCTTACTCTAGAGGGTGTATGTAAGATAGGGGTGACAGCTCTTACTCTAGAGGGTGTATGTAAGATAGGGGTGACAGATCTTACTCTAGAGGGTGTATGTAAGATAGGGGTGACAGCTCTTACTATAGAGGGTGTATGTAAGATAGGGGTGACAGATCTTACTATAGAGGGTGTATGTAAGATAGGGGTGACAGATCTTACTCTAGAGGGTGTATGTAAGATAGGGGTGACAGCTCTTACTCTAGAGGGTGTATGTAAGATAGGGGTGACAGCTCTTACTCTAGAGGGTGTATGTAAGATAGGGGTGACAGCTCTTACTCTAGAGGGTGTATGTAAGATAGGGGTGACAGCTCTTACTCTAGAGGGTGTATGTAAGATAGGGGTGACAGCTCTTACTCTAGAGGGTGTATGTAAGATAGGGGTGACAGCTCTTACTATAGAGGGTGTATGTAAGATGGGGTGACAGCTCTTACTCTAGAGGGTGTATGTAAGATAGGGGTGACAGCTCTTACTCTAGAGGGTGTATGTAAGATAGGGGTGACAGCTCTTACTCTAGAGGGTGTATGTAAGATAGGGGTGACAGCTCTTACTCTAGAGGGTGTATGTAAGATAGGGGTGACAGCTCTTACTCTAGAGGGTGTATGTAAGATAGGGGTGACAGCTCTTACTCTAGAGGGTGTATGTAAGATAGGGGTGACAGCTCTTACTCTAGAGGGTGTATGTAAGATAGGGGTGACAGCTCTTACTCTAGAGGGTGTATGTAAGATAGGGGTGACAGCTCTTACTCTAGAGGGTGTATGTAAGATAGGGGTGACAGATCTTACTCTAGAGGGTGTATGTAAGATAGGGGTGACAGCTCTTACTATAGAGGGTGTATGTAAGATAGGGGTGACAGCTCTTACTCTAGAGGGTGTATGTAAGATAGGGGTGACAGCTCTTACTCTAGAGGGTGTATGTAAGATAGGGGTGACAGATCTTACTCTAGAGGGTGTATGTAAGATAGGGGTGACAGCTCTTACTCTAGAGGGTGTATGTAAGATAGGGGTGACAGATCTTACTCTAGAGGGTGTATGTAAGATAGGGGTGACAGCTCTTACTCTAGAGGGTGTATGTAAGATAGGGGTGACAGCTCTTACTCTAGAGGGTGTATGTAAGATAGGGGTGACAGATCTTACTCTAGAGGGTGTATGTAAGATAGGGGTGACAGATCTTACTATAGAGGGTGTATGTAAGATAGGGGTGACAGCTCTTACTCTAGAGGGTGTATGTAAGATAGGGGTGACAGATCTTACTCTAGAGGGTGTATGTAAGATAGGGGTGACAGCTCTTACTCTAGAGGGTGTATGTAAGATAGGGGTGACAGCTCTTACTCTAGAGGGTGTATGTAAGATAGGGGTGACAGCTCTTACTCTAGAGGGTGTAGTGGGAGAACACTATAGGGAGCATCAGTAATATTTTAGGATTATACCTTTAGGTTCTCCTCATGATGGACTGTGTGGGTTTGGGGGCTGTCTAACATGGCGTGTGCACTACACATACATAGTATCAATGTACTTGGGTGAATCCCCACTTCTAACATCAATAATACTTTTATTATGTGATGTATCGTTCTGTATATATTAAGGAAATACATGTGATGATGTGTGGCTGCTGCTGATTGGCTAACTGAGGATTGACCTATCATTCAGCTACATTATATCAAGTCTATTCGCATTACTTGTCATTTCTATATGGACAGGCAAGACGATTCCCATTTAATTTGCAAAGGCGCAAGCAACAGCTGTAGAGGTGTAATATATTAGTTTTTTACTTTAATTAATAAGACATTCTCTCTTGTGTAAGACTGTATTATTAAGCTGTGTACAAGTGGAAAAATTCACTTCTGCATTCAGTACCAACACCTAACGCTTAAGTATAGTATGTCCCCATCAGGTGTACATACATTGGTGTACCGTGTGTAAGTACTACTCTTTTCAAGTTTATCACATCAACTCCACATGTGGAGAGAATTATGCATCTTCTTGTATGCGTTTTTTCCAATGTACACCAAAGGTACATATGGGTCCACCTCAAAATGAGCCCCATATTGCATATACAGGAATGCGTTCGCAGGAATGAGGTCTAAACTGATCTATAATAAAGATGATTAATTCATGAAGTATATCACTGAGCATTTTGAGTATAGCTACAATTTTGTTTCATGTATATGAGCTTATGGAAATTGCTTTTCTCCTGTGTGAATTCTCTGATGTGTAACAAGAGCTGATTTCTGTGTGAAACATTTCCCACAATCCGAACATGAAAATGGCTTCTGGCCTGTGTGACGTCTTTCATGTTGAACAAGAGTTGACTTATGTGTAAAACATTTCCCACACTCAGAGCATGAAAATGACTTTTTACCTGTGTGAAGTTTCTCATGTGTAAGAAGAGCTGATTTCCATGCAAAGCACTTCCGACAGTGAGAACATGAAAATGGTTTCTCACCTGTGTGAAGTGTCTGATGTGCAACAAGAGCTGATTTCCATGCAAAGCACTTCCCACACTCAGAACATGAAAATGGCTTCTCACCTGTGTGAATTCTCTGATGTATAACAAGATCTGATTTTTGTGTAAAACATTTCCCACAATCAGAACATGAATATGGCTTCTCACCTGTGTGAATTCTCTGATGTATAACAAGATCTGATTTCTGTGCAAAACATTTCCCACATCCAGAACATGAAAATGGCTTCTCACCTGTGTGAATTCTCTGATGTGTAACAAGAGCTGATTTATGTGTGAAACATTTCCCACACTCAGAACATGAAAATGGTTTCTCACCTGTGTGAATTCTCTGATGTATAACAAGATCTGGTTTATGTGCAAAACATTTTTCACACCCAGAACATGAAAAAGGCTTCTCACCTGTGTGAATTCTCTGATGTGCAACAAGAGCTGACTCATATAAAAAACGTTTTCCACAATCAGAACATGAAAATTGTTTCTCACCTGTGTGAATTCTCTGATGTGTGACAAGAGCTGATTTATGTGGGAAGCACTTTCCACACTCAGAACATGAAAATGGCTTCTCACCTGTGTGAATTCTCTGATGTATAACAAGATCTGATTTCTGTGTAAAACATTTCCCACAATCAGAACATGAAAATGGCTTCTCACCTGTGTGAATTCTCTGATGTATAACAAGAACTGATTTCTGTGCAAAGCATTTCCCACACTCAGAACATGAAAATGGTTTCTCACCTGTGTGATTTCTCAGATGTGTAACAAGAGCCGATTTATGTGTGAAACACTTCCCACAATTAGAACATGAAAATGGTTTCTCACCTGTGTGAGTTCTCTGATGTGTAACAAGAGCTGACTTATGTGGGAAGCACTTTTCACACTCAGAACATGAAAATGGCTTTTCACCTGTGTGAAGCTTCTGATGTACAACAAGAGCTGATTTCCATGCAAAGCATTTCCCACACTCAGAACATGAAAATGGCTTCACACCTGTGTGAATTCTTTGATGTATAACAAGATCTGATTTCTGTGTAAAACATTTCCCACAATCAGAACATGAATATGGCTTCTCCCCTGTGTGAATTCTCTGATGTATAACAAGATCTGATTTCTGTGCAAATTTTTTCCCACAATGAGAACATGAAAATGGCTTCTCACCTGTGTGAATTCTCTGATGTGTAACAAGAGCAGATTTCTGTGCAAAACTTTTCCCACAATCAGAACATGAAAATGGTTTCTCACCTGTGTGAATTCTCTGATGTTTAACAAAATCTGACTTATATGCAAAACATTTCCCACAGTCAGAACATGAAAATGGTTTCTCACCTGTGTGAGTTCTCTGATGTGTAATGAGTTCTGACTTATATCTAAAACATTTTCCACAATCAGAGCATGTGCAGGGTTTGATACCTCTGTGAAGTCTATGATGTGTAACTAGAGCGGATTTGTCTCGAAAATGTTTTCCATTCTTAGAACCTGTAATTGGCTTCTCACCGGTCTTTTTTGGCTGAAGGGTAATAACACTTTTGTTCTTTGTAAAACATTTGGCATCTATAGAACTGGGAAATATCTTATCTACACTAAGAGCTGTAGTACCTGTACCAATATATGAGCTATCAAGAGAACATTCCCCATGATGAGCAGGATCAGATGATATATCTGCAGTGTGAAGTCCTGGATGTATAATTGGGGTAATAGGGTTTTCTTCTAGAGAATCTCGTGTGATTTCATTAGATTCTATTTCACCATCTGGAGATAATATGAGATGTTCTTCTGAAATATTCCTGCTGTTATGGACATCTGCTGGGAATAAAACAAATACATGAAAAAATGAATGTTTACCCGTGTCAAGCTCAATTTTCCTCTGAGGACTATGTTGAAAGGTTCCAAAGTACTGTTGAATGAGCACATGCAAAATGCTTTAAAGGTACAAGTAATAACTGGTCTGACATTGTAAACTGCCCTATATTTCTAGTGTGTTTACATGCATATTTTTTTTAGTGTTTTACACACACACACACACATATATATATATATATATATATATATATATATATATATATATATATATATATATATATATGTATGTATGTAAAACACAGCTAGGCTGCAGACAGGGTTAAGTTTTCCCTGGGATCCTCTTTCAGCAGATACACACAAGGGTGGTCCACATGGGTGTAATTGGTTTGTTTTGCTGTGATTTGTTTGTAGTGCTTGGGTGGAGGATAAAGACACTGTTTGTATTTGAGGGCAGGACCACCGATGCCAGTAAGTGGCCGGCGAGTAGTCGCAGAACTAATGTTTAGCCAGATGAGGGTGGTGGGAGATTTTGTGATACTTTTGCTGGATATTACTGCTGTACCATCGCTGAAACTGTTTAGCCACCCTGACAACTGCTATTAAACAGTGAAATGGTTCAGCAAAGATGTGTGAGATTCCAGTGAATGCTGTACTTTATCACAATATATATGGTTAAACTTTATTTATTGAAAGCATATAGCTAAAGATCTAGCAATGTAACAATGTAATGCATAGATTACTAGGCTTTCCATTTTCAAATATATCAATGAAAAAAGAACATAAGAACAAAAACAAGAAGATACATATATGGAGAAAGAACAACTAAAAAGAAGAGGGTAGAAAAAGGGCCGGGGGTGGGGGGTATATGGCCGTATATGAGATGAGGAAAAATAGGGTGATATCATGGTAACTCCAAGCCAAAATTTCCCAATAAATATTCACATGTTTGCAAAAGAGAGTCCCATGATTGATCTTTATAACAATCAGTGGGATGGAGGATCAGGGCATTTCCATCAGATAGGAATAACCGCCTTAGCCGCGTTGCTCAGATGACTGAGCAGTGATTTTTAAAATATATTAATAGGAATTTTATACAAGTTAAGGGGCCAGAAAGCTAATTCTAAAAGGAACTTCATAGTTTAGAATGGTCTTAACAGTATGAACTACCTCAATTCAAAAGTGCTGAAAGTGGGGGATTCCCAACAAATGTGTAGGTAACTCCCCAAAGCACCTCCAACATATGCCTGAGGTATTTGGGTATATCTTTTGAAGTAAACTAGGATGTTTAAAACCAACGTGTCAATATTTTATATTGTGTTTTCAGTACAGAGGTACTGATGGAGCATACATTGGTAAGCTGGAAGACCTTCTGCGATCCTTCTATAGAGATGTTTCTATTTAAATCTCGTTCCCAACGTCTGGTGAAATGCGGCAGCGATTGAAATATATTTTCTATAATGAGTTTATATAGAGTAGGTATGATGTGGGAAGGGGTAGAAACAGTGTGACAGGATGGACCGCCTATGCCACCCTGTCTGCTGTTGCTGGGAACCGGCTGGGCTTAATTTGCCACCATTCCCTCACCACAGTAGGAGGGGCTTACAAGTGCTGCCAACACTGGACTCCACTGTGGTCTGCTATACTCACCGCTGGAGCCTGGCATACTGCTAGGGACAGGAGCATCACCGGACACCCCCACAATATCATGTTGGCAAGAGACAACATCCTTTGCGTTGCTAGGGGACGCAGTCTTTCCAGAGGCAAAGAGCTGTCCGTTTCCTGAAGAAATAGCAGCTGTGGTCTTTTCCTCTGGGCTGGGTTGTGCAGGTGTAGATCCTGAAGACTGTAGTTTAGCAGATGGGCTCCAGGTAATAGAGTTGAGAAATGTGGTCACAATTCCACTGCCAACATCGTTGCCCAAGATCACATCAGTTGGGAGGCCATCCCATCTCCCTAGTCGAGATACACTCTAGCGACAGACACTTCCTTCTCCAGTCCATCTGCCACAGTAACTTTGGCAGTGCGTCCCTGCAATACTGCAGCAGGATCAATAAGATGGAGACTCACAACAGTAATTGAGGCCACTGAGTCTCTCAGTCCTTCACCCTACAGGGGTCCAACTTGGATCGGCTGCAGGTTTCTCCACATGTTTTTGGGGGGTTTTTTGAACACATAGGTGACTCTCTCCGTTGAGTCAACTTCAGACACGCCACACTCCGTTGGGGTGTCAGGGGTGGACACAATCTCTACAGGCTCACCCTTACCAGTTAAGCAAGTCAGCCAGGCCCCGGCACTCGGATTAGGGGCAAGAGTCTGGGGTGCTGGGGCTGTGGGACAGTCCATCCTTAAATGATCGGTTTTCCTGCAGTTGTAGCACTTTTTCTCCAGCCTGGGCTCCGGTGGTCTCTGAAAACTCCCAGGGACAGGACGGGCGGTGGCTGGCGAATGGTACCCGAAAGGTTAGGTGCGTGCTTTTGGGTGCGAGTAGAAGAGGGGTGTCCCCCTGATTGTACAGTCGTTTGGTGTTGGCTATTAACCTGGCACTTCTGCTAGTGTGGCCTCACTGCCACATACTGATCCGCTGAACGGTTGCTTCCAGGGTGCCTGGCTTTCTACACAGCACCCATTCTGTCACCTCCGGTGCGCACCGGTGGTGAAACTGTTCTTGGCACATTAAGTATATTACCTCCTCCATGGTCTGGGCAGCTGCTCCATGCACCCACTTCCTGGCATACTACCGCAGTAGGTTGGCAAACTCCTCATGGATGGCATGGAGGTTCTTGGTAAGGTCCCGGAACTTCAGACGATAGGTCTCTGGGATAATAGTGTACCGTTTAAGGAGTGCCCTTTTCACTATATCATAGTCCGCACAGTCCTCTGTGGGCACCCCACAGTAGGCCTCCACTGCACGTCCTTGCAGTGTGGGCACCAGATGCTTAACCCATTCCTCTCTGGGTACAGCGTGTAGCTTGCAGGTCCTTTCACAAACCGGCAGGTGCTCATTAATATTCCCAACACAGTCCTCAAATTTAGGTCAAGATAGAGATGACAGCCCTGACCCCCTAGGGGGCTCCTCCTTCCTGGGCTGCATGGCTGGTGTCCTTCCCTCTTAGTGCCATGCCTCGATGACCTGTGCCCGCTCAGGTGCAGATGCATTGTCCCCTAAAGCCGCCAGCTGGATCTTTAGCCCGACAGCCCTGCGCTCATCATAGGACAGACAACTGGCTGAGCTTACTTTGCCACCAATCCCTTTCGCTATCAAAAATGCACCCCTCTCACCACAGCAGGAGGGGCTTACAAGTTTTGCCACCACTGGACTCCTTTACCGGCATCCAGAACCGGGTTTCTTCTAGATAACGTATGCTACTAATGTACCCCGTTACTGGTGCACCTGTGCTAGTACTCCTGAACTCTTCCTATAGATCAGGGTTCCTGTGGGTGGATCCCCCTTGCCTATTGCACTGGCCAGGGCTGCTGGGTAGCGGGCAGAGCAGAGGTACTGGATGCTGGGTCCAAACCTCAGAAATAGCCTGGAATGGATTAGATTTTGGGTCTAATCTGTAGGTCACAGGATTTTCAGCATGAAGATGTTTGCAAGCAGGTCTTTTGAAGCAAGTGATGTTTATTTGCAGTCACACTGATTGAGGGTACTAGTGTTTAGGTCAGATGGAATCAGAAGAACAATTTTCAACACAAGACAGTGCTTTTTTATACAGATTTGGACACAGCCTCACAGGCTATTTTTAGAATCAGGGTGCAATTTGTTTACCCAAACATGGATTTACATGCAATGCAAAGCTAACAATATTTACGCTTATCTGTGATATCCTAAAACTTTGCTGTGATTTGCTGGATCTTGTTTCAGACACAGAGAAAATCTAACAGCAGTTTAATTAAGTCTTCCTATGGCTTCAGGTGCTAGAACCTCACACATAAAAAAGGTCTAATTAACATGGGTCCTTTCTTCCAACAGTTGCAGAATACACATTTCCCCCAAAGAAAATAATTCCCCAAGAAAAGTTTCAAAACCCCAAACAAGGCATTTTCTTACACAAAGATACCCAAACGACTTCCTAAACAAAGGCTTATTGTATCAGATACATGCATCAGAAATAATGCATTTCCTCTAGCAAGGTTAAAACAGAAAAAAATGAATTTTCTCCCCCTGGTCTCAGAAATAAAGATTTCTTATACCAAAATATATACAATGTCAAAAATAAGTGCATTTGCAATTATATAAATAAGCGCCCTGCGCTATTTCCTTTAAATAAATGTATACCACAAGTTATTTATAAGTGATCCAGTCACAAACAGAAACATATAAAGTCTCAAAAACAGTAAGGTCTCTGTGTATTATCTGTATTCGTTTTGCGGATTGTAAGAAGTGTCGGAGCTGTAAGTATCCCATTTAGATTTAATGTCAGAGAACAGATAGATAACTTTTGAGTCCACCAGTTGGCCCAATCTGAAGACCCCAGTCGGTGCCAAATTGTGGAAGGAAGGTAAGTGTGTGCTTGGCGGGAAATCCGGGATTACTATAAAGGAGGTGAGTGGTGAGAGCTTAGAAGAGATGTAGGGCATGGTTCTTAATTGTCTCTAACATCTAAGCGTGGGTGAAATAGTCGGGTGAGAAAATTGAGAATTATACTCACCGTTAATTTCCTTTCCTTGAGATACTCCATGGCAGCCCTTACAATGGGTTAATCCCTAATCAGCTAGTGTAGACAGGAAGAATTTTGTCCCACCTGGCCCCTATATAAGGCAGCTACTCCTCTTCCTCAGTGTCTTTCGTAACTTCCCAAGCCGTCCTATACATAACTGCAGAACAAGGGTGGGAAAATATAGGGCTGCCATGGAGTATTTCAAGGAAAGGAAATTAATGGTGAGTATAATTCTCAATTTTCTTTTCCCTACTCCATGGCAGCCCTTACGATGGGATATACCAAAGCAGTACAATAATCGGGAGGGCAATAAAACCAACACCTTAATGAGGTCAAACAGAAAATGTATTCACAGCGCTTGCTGGAGAATCTTTCTCCCAAACTGTGTCTCCTTAGAGACTGAAACATCAAGAAGATAATGCTTACAGAAAGTGTGCATCGACAACCATCCGGCTGCCTTACAGATGCCGTTTGCCGATGCATGTGTTCTATGTGCCCAGGAGGTCGCTACCGCCCTAGTTGAATGCGCCTTTAGTATCCTAGGTACTTCACGCCCTTTTCTCCCTGTAGGCCTGTGCAATCACTTCTCTGATCCACTTTCCCAATGTGGGTTTGGATGGGGCATGTCCTTTGCGAGGACCTTCAGGAAGTCCAAATAGTTGCTTTGTCTTCCTAAGCTTTTTGTCTTGATAATGTAAGCAGATATAGCTCTCACCACATCTAGAGTATGGAGACGTGTTTCGTCACTATTAGTGGGATGAGGGTAGAGAAATGGCAGAATCAATTCTTGATTGATGTTGAAGGAAGATCCAACCTTGGGTAGATACTCCGGATTCGTCCTCAAAATTACTTTATCTTCATAGATATTCAGGAAAGGTTCTTCACACCATAACGCATGTATGTCCCCTATTCGACGAGTCAAAGTGATTGCCACCAGAAAGAGCACCTTCAGAGTCAGCCACCTGAGAGATATGTCTTGCAAGGGTTCATAAGGATAAGCTGTTATCCAAGACAATATTAAAGTCCCAAGGGTCTAAGAATGGTTTCAGCTTCGGTTGTAACCTTTTCAGTGCCTGAAAAAAGTGGAAGAGGAGACCTTGAGATGATTGCTTGATATCAAGAAGGATACTAAGAGCATATACTTGCACTTTTAATGTAGCGGGTGCTAGTCCTTTACCAAAACCATCTTTGAGAAACTCTAACACATCCAGGCACACTGGCAGACATGGTATCCTTCGCCATGTCCCTTGCCCAAAAAATGAATTTTCTCCAAATTCTGTAATAAATCATAGAGGATTTATTTTTCCTGGCCTGAATTAGAATGTCTATTACTTCATCCGAGATTCCTTTGGATTTCAGCAATTGCCGCTCAGTCTCCACGCCATCAAACCAAGAGAGTCTGGATTTGAATGTAGAACTGGACCCTGATGTATGAGGTCCGGCCTGACCGGCAATGGCCATGGATGTCCAGCAACATTCTCTGTGCTACAGCGAACCAAGGGCGCCGCGGCCACGCCGGGAGGACTGCTATCACCTCCACCTTCCCTTTCCTTATTTTCCTGAGTACCTGACGGATGATTGGAAAGGGAGGAAACACATATCCCAGCTTGAAGTTCCACTTCATTTACAGGGCATCTATCCCTAGGGCCCTGTTGTCTCTGTGACGGGAGAAAGAGAGGGGTACCTTGGCATTGCTTCCTGTGGCCATCAGGTCTATCTGTGGCGTTCCAAATCTGTGTTGTATAAGTTGAAAAACTTCTTTGTGCAGCTCTCACTCTCCTGGGTGGACTTGGTGTCTGCTTAACTAGTCCGCCACTACGTTGTCTTTGCCTGTTACGTGAAGGGCTGAGAGAGATTTCATGTTCGCCTCTGCCCATTCCATTAATGCAGTTATTTCGGCCAACATTGCCCTGCTCTTGGTACCACCTTGCTTGTTTATGAAGGCTACCACAGTCCTGTCCTGTTGTCAGAGAACACTCGTATATGTTTGGTTCGTAGGTAGGCTGGAAGTACTGGGTCACACGCCAGACCGCTCTCATCTCCAAAATGTTTACCTTAAGAAATCTCTATTCGTCTCGCCAAGTGCCCTGCGTGACCATAGCTTGCATGAGAGCACCCCAGCCTACTGAACTGGTGTCTGTGGTAAGCACACACCAGTCTGGTTCTGAAAGAGTCATACCTTGCTTTCTCAGGCCTGGGAGCTGCCACCAACGCAAGGACCGTCTTGCCGGTCTTGAGAGGCTGACTTTGGAGTCTAGAGATCCCACTGTACGATCCCATTGCGCAATGAGGTCTGCTTGAAGATCTGTCATATGCCAGCTTGTCCACGGGAGGATTCCTATTGTTGAGGAAAATATTCCTAGGAGGCGCAGACATGTTCTCGCTGACACACGAGGTTGAATTTGAACTTAGTGCGCTAAGGACCTGATTTTGTCCGTCCTTTCTTGAGAGAGGCAGACTTTGTCTCTTCTTGTATTTATTTGCACTCCTAGAAACACAAGCTGTTGTGACGGTGTCAGATGGCTGTTTGATACATTGACTAACCAGCCGTGCTGCTGCAGAAACTGAATTACTTGGGATGTAACCTCCAAGGCTGCCCCTTCTGACTTTGCCAAAATTAGAATATCGTCCAGATACGGCCACAAAGTCACTCCTCTTTCCCTGGGTGCCGCTATGAGAACTATAAGGACCTTGATGAATGTACTTGGAGACGTGGAAAGGCCAAACGGGAGGAAGTGACGTCCTTGAATGCAAACTCTCAGAAACTGCTGGTTACTGAATGTAATTGGGATATGAAAATATGCATCCTTTAAGTCTATTGCCGTCAGAAAATCTCCTGTTTCTACTGCTTTGAGAATTTAATTGATAGATTCCATCCGGAAATGTTTTGCTTGCACATAGCTGTTGAGCTTCCTTAAATCTAGTAATGTCCTGAAGGCAACTGATGGTTTCCGGACGAAGAACAGTGTGGAATAGAACCCCCTGTTTTCCTGACTTGACGGTACTGGTACGATATCTTTTGTTTTCACCTGGCCTCTTAGGCTTTACTGCAATGCCTGCTTTTCTAGGACTTCTTGACTGAATAAACTTGTTTCCTACAGGGTAGATATTGAATTATATGGTATAGCCCTTGGTGACTATCTCCTGGACCCACGTGTCTTGTGTGGTCTGCATCCAAACTTTTGCAAAGCGTGATATCCTGCCGCCCACTGGAGTTAGTGGGGACTGGATCTGTAGATAGTCATTGGGATCTTTGCTGTCCTTGTTTCCCCTTTTTGGTCTGAAGGGTCGGAAGGACTGTCTGGCCATATTAACTTGATGCCTAGAATATTGTCTCCCTGGCCTATAGGCACGGGCCTCCTTGAACTGTTGTTTTGGAGAATAAGAGAGAAAACGTCTCACCTTTCTGTCCTGTGGTAGACGATTGGCATTGCCACTTGCAAGCCTCTGCATTAGGTTATCCAGTTTTTCACCAAACAAGAAACTGCCTTCATATGGAAGTGTTGTCAGATGGCATTTAGATTGATGATCTGCTGCCCACGGACTTAGCCAGAGCGTCCTTCTTGCTACAACTGCCAAGGTCATGCTCCTGGAAGAGAAAACAATTGTATTCAACGAAGCTTCACACAGGAAATTAATGCTTTTTTGCATAACCTCTAAGGATTTGAGACGATACAATCTATTTATCTTATCCTCCTTGTCTGTATGTAGAGTACTGGCTCACATTTTCAGGGCTCTAGCTTCCGAAGCCATGGCTATCCCAGACTTTAGAGTTATGCCTGAGGAGATGTGTAATTTTCCTGAAGGAAGTCTCCATTCTCCTATCCATAGCATCCTTTAATGGAGCCCCATCATCCCATGGGAGAGTGGTCCTTGAGGATAGGCCAGCTATAGCTGAATCCTCCTTAGGCACAGAACACCATTTCTGCACATCTTCATCCTGAAAAGGATACATACGATTTAGTCTCCCCATATTAGGATTACTCTTGTCTAAGGCCTGACATTCTTTAGCAATCAAGTCTTTAATCACCTTATGCGTATGGAACACTCTAGACTTTACTTGGTGCTCTGAAAACAATGCATCCTGTGGTTTGATTGGTACTGCTGGTTCCTCAATACCTAAAGACTTGTTAATATGCTTAAGTATAATATTCACAGTATCAAAGTTTAACATCCTGGGATCCTCTTTCACTTCATCCTCACTATCTGACTCCCATTCCTGAGCAGAACTAAATGTTTCAGAGGACGGCCCTTTTCCTCCATATCTTCGGCTATATGGATCCTGTCCCTTATTGTTCTCTGTTCTGGGGCCTGAAACTCTTGCATCGCTTTAACCACCCATGAAGAGAACTGCTTAAATTGTTCAGGGGGGCTAGGCTCCTCTACCGTTTCCAGGGTGCATGACACACACAACGGCTCAGTACAATCAATCTTTCGGAAAACTGCCATCACAAGCTGCACATACACGATTCTTCAGTTTATATTTCCTTTTTCCCTGCACAAGCTCCACAGAGGTATTGTAGAAGAGAATACCACTGCACTAGGTATCGCTACCAGTTTAATAATATCTATAACTTATAAGATTGAAAATTGTATCTTTACTGGTGGGTGCACTCCTACACCAACATTAATGTAGAGACGAAAAGGAGAGGGATAGGGAAGAATTGTGTAATTGGAGGCACTCAGCGATCATAGTTACTAAAATATCTATGTCTTTATTAATATACATTAAAATAATCCCTCCTAATTCAAATAGCAAAATATTAAAATAATTGTGACTATAATTGTGAGGTAAAATAGCAGAATTTGCTATGCCCTGCTACTTTATACCAACATATATAAATTGTCAATGTATAATATTATTAGTCACTCTCTTATTGAAAACGTTTTGTTATTCTGAGGTAACATTCATTTAATAAAGATATATGTGGTGTAAATTAATTAATGTGATGACGGTTGTTCAATAAGGACCTTTATATTGTTTCAATTCACTCTGAAGCAATTAATTTATAAATGACACAATGTATTGTCACTTTGGTCTTTTTAAGGTAGTTAATAAATCACTGTTCATACTATTGATGTAATAAAGACTACATATAGATTTGAAATGTGTCCGTTATTGTTGACCTATACTATACATATATATAATTGTCTTGTAAAGCCTAATAAGAGTTAAACTTTAATATGCCCAGACCCAGCTGTTAATCCACAAGTTTAGACCGTTCTATCTATATATGGCAATACACTAAGGACTAAGCAGACTACAGAGTTAGCATGTGCTCTCTGATCTAGCAGTATATGCTGGTAATACTGATAATGTATTGTTCCATTTATCATTAAGTGGATTAGTTTAGCTATTGTAGGTCAGTCACCTATATGTTAAGTGAATGTCCTTCTAAATTACAGCCATATCGTTTAGCCGTCACACACACACACACACACATCTATAATATCTATCACCCATATAGGGTTGATGTATCCTGAGAATTGTTAAGTTTACACAATTTATAACAGAGAGTGAAATGGGAGCAGTAGCAGGGTAAACGCCAACGCGCGTTTCGTTACATGCTTTTTCAAGGCTTTTTCGTTAGCCTTGAAAAAGCATGTAGCGAAACGCGCGTTGGCGTTTACCCTGCTACTGCTCCCATTTCACTCTCTGTTATAAATTGTGTAAACTTAACAATTCTCAGGATACATCAACCCTATATGGGTGATAGATATTATAGATGTGTGTGTGTGTGTGTGTGACGGCTAAACGATATGGCTGTAATTTAGAAGGACATTCACTTAACATATAGGTGACTGACCTACAATAGCTAAACTAATCCACTTAATGATAAATGGAACAATACATTATCAGTATTACCAGCATATACTGCTAGATCAGAGAGCACATGCTAACTCTGTAGTCTGCTTAGTCCTTAGTGTATTGCCATATATAGATAGAACGGTCTAAACTTGTGGATTAACAGCTGGGTCTGAGCATATTAAAGTTTAACTCTTATTAGGCTTTACAAGACAATTATATATATGTATAGTATAGGTCAACAATAACGGACACATTTCAAATCTATATGTAGTCTTTATTACATCAATAGTATGAACAGTGATTTATTAACTACCTTAAAAAGACCAAAGTGACAATACATTGTGTCATTTATAAATTAATTGCTTCAGAGTGAATTGAAACAATATAAAGGTCCTTATTGAACAACCGTCATCACATTAATTAATTTACACCACATATATCTTTATTAAATGAATGTTACCTCAGAATAACAAAACGTTTTCAATAAGAGAGTGACTAATAATATTATACATTGACAATTTATATATGTTGGTATAAAGTAGCAGGGCATAGCAAATTCTGCTATTTTAACTCACAATTATAGTCACAATTATTTTAATATTTCGCTATTTGAATTAGGAGGGATTATTTTAATGTATATTAATAAAGACATAGATATTTTAGTAACTATGATCGCTGAGTGCCTCCAATTACACAATTCTTCCCTATCCCTCTCCTTTTCGTCTCCACAGAGGTATTGTAGACAATAGAAAAAAGGAACTAAAATAACCTAAGAGTAACCAAAAACCCCTTTTTAAGGGCTTACCTTGGGGTTCCTTCAGCTTTTTTGGGACTGGCTCCTGGTCCATAGTGCACTATCCAGGTAGCTGCTAGGTCCTGCAGCATCAAACACCAAGCCAATACTGAGCCTCATAAATGGTCTGCAGCTGCTCAACACAGTGCCTGCTTTTGACCTCAACCAAGTGAGCCTTTTAGCAGATTAACTACCTCACCTGTTTCCATCCTGACAGGTGAGGTAAACGAGGAATAGCGCTGCCAGCCACCCGACAGCGCCCTGCGCATGCGCGCGCGTGTTTTCCACATGCGCCTTCCAAGTGTGCACGCCCGCCGGCAGTCTTAATAAACTTCAAAGAGGCAGACTTGTAGGGCACTTGCCCCGCTGGAGCTGTCATCCCAACAGCCAGCTCAGAGGAAAGCCAGAAAACCTCCAGGTAAACCCTCACGAATAAAATAAAAAATACACTTACTACACTACCTGTCCTATACACTGCTGAGACAGGAAGAAAAGACACTGAGGAAGAGGAGGAGCTGCCTTATATAGGGGCCAGGTGGGACAAAATTATTCCTGTCTACACTAGCTGATTAGGGATTAACCCATTGTAAGGGCTGCCATGGAGTAGGGAAAGGAAAGCAAGGGTAGATTCGGCAACCAGGGAATGATTTTAGATGGGGATTAAAGAAAATATTCTTCTATTGAGAGCAATTACTTGTTATCTTTTGTTCTGGTCCATTCTAAGATCCTGTTTAGCATAATGGCATTGTAATAGCTAGAGATGTGTGGTAGTTGGAGACCCCCTAAACCAGTGTTTCCCAACCCTAATCCTCAGGTACCCCTAACAGTGCAAGTTTTCAAGGTGACCAGTGATATAATTATACCACCTGTGGAGGAGAGCAGGAATCTAATAGAGGCTGATGGCTCCTGATGTATGAGAATCACCAGATAGTGTCGGGAGGAGACTGGTCAGATCTCTGGGCTGGTAGCACAATGATATGATGTGAGGAGGAGAGCAGGTGTCTAATAGGGGCTGATGGCTCCTGATGTATGAGAATCACCAGAGTGTGAGGAGGAGACTGGTCAGATCTCTTGGCTGGTAGCACAATGATATGATGTGAGGAGGAGAGCAGGAGTCTAATAGGGGCTGATGGCTCCTGATGTATGAGAATCACCAGAGTGTGGGGAGGAGACTGGTCAGATCTCCGGGCTGGTAACACAATGATATGATGCGAGGAGGAGAGCAGGAGTCTAATAGGGGCTGATGGCTCCTGATGTATGAGAATCACCAGAGTGTGGGGAGGAGACTGGTCAGATCTCTGGGCTGGTAGCACAATGATATGATGTGAGGAGGAGAGCAGGAGTCTAATAGGGGCTGATGGCTCCTGATGTATGAGAATCACCAGATAGTGTCGGGAGGAGACTGGTCAGATCTCTGGGCTGGTAACACAATGATATGATGTGAGGAGGAGAGCAGTTGTCTAATAGGGTCTGATGGCTCCTGATGTATGAGAATCACCAGAGTGTGAGGAGGAGACTGTTCAGATCTCTGGGCTGGTAGCACAATGATATGATGCGCGGAGGAGAGCGGGAATCTAATAGGGGCTGATGGCTCCTGATGTATGAGAATCACCAGAGAGTGTGGGGAGGAGACTGGTCAGATCTCTGAGCTGGTAGCACAATGATATGATGTGAGGAGCAGAGCAGGAGTCTAATAAGGGCTGATGGCTCCTGATGTATGAGAATCACCAGAGAGTGTGGGTAGGAGACTGGACAGATCTCTGGGCTGGTAGCACAATGATATGATGTGAGGAGGAGAGCAGGAGTCTAATAGGGGCCGATGGCTCCTGATGTATGAGAATCACCAGAGAGTGTGAGGAGGAGACTGGTCAGATCTCTGAGCTGGTAGCACAATGATATGATGTGAGGAGCAGAGCAGGAGTCTAATAGGGGCTGATGGCTCCTGATGTATGAGAATCACCAGAGAGTGTGGAGAGGAGACTGGTCAGATCTCTTGGCTGGTAGCACAATGATATGATGTGAGGAGGAGAGCAGGAGTCTAATAGGGGATGATGGTTCCTGATGTATGAGAATCACCAGAGAGTCTGGGGAGGAGACTGGTCAGATCTCTGAGCTGGTAGCACAATGATATGATGTGAGGAGCAGAGCAGGAGTCTAATAAGAGCTGATGGCTCCTGATGTATGAGAATCACCAGAGAGTGTGGGTAGGAGACTGGACAGATCTCTGGGCTGGTAGCACAATGATATGATGTGAGGAGGAGAGCAGGAGTCTAATAGGGGCCGATGGCTCCTGACTCCCCCACTGGGCAGATACATTTACTCATTAGTTTATACTGACAGAGGAGGATGTAGAATAAGAGATTGTTGTAGTGACTGAACAAGTAATACATGTTTATTACTCACCTGTACTGATATCTGTAGGGATTTCCTCCTTCTTACACTTCTGATCACCCCTCACAAATTTCTCTTCTTCTCTCTCTATGTTTTCTATCTTAATATCAGTCAGGTCTTGACCCTAAATAACCAACAAAACAATAAAATAACAATATAATGATGTCTGGCTGGTTTTATTAACTGGGATTAAACAGTAGAATATAAGTATATAAAACATAACTACAGATTATATAGTGAAAATGCATTTTAGTATTGGTGAGACCCTAAATTCCATCTACCTGATACTCCTGTGGAATCCTGTGATTTTCCTCTGTACAATCCTGTGAATAAAGAGGACGGGGATATCTCTCTGGGGTATTTCTATTACTGGATCCATCTGTAGGAGACACACAGTGACTGAACACATTGTTTTTATGTGATTATCAGATGATGTGTATCTAGGTGGCCTCATAACTGCTCTCTCCTCTACAATAAATGAAAGTCTACTCTTACCCAGTGATGTGAGGGGCTGATGATCCTCCATCATCACATCCTTGTACAGACCCTTATGTCCTTCTAAATATTCCCACTCCTCCATGGAGAAATAGACAGTGACATCTTGACACCTTAAAGGAACCTGATACACACAATGATACAGTCATCACCCAGACACATCCCCTGGTGTTACTGTATAATGTCCCATTCCCAGCAGTCACCTCTCCAGTCAGCAGCTGAATGATCTTGTTGGTCAGTTCCAGGATCTTCTGGTCATTGTTCCTCTCATGTATTAGATAGTGAGGAGGAGGCACCGTGATGGGACTGTCGGTGAATATTCCTGACACACAGGGATGGTTACTGGGTGTCTCACTCTCCCCGGAAGTCTTCTTCACTACTATGTAATCCTGTGTATGGAGAGAGAAATCAATAATAGGGTAAATGAATAATCCACCTATTTGTTCTTGTTATTATAAGTGTGCAAATAACGCAGCTGTCCAATGTATAACTACCGATCCTATATGTAACTGTTTCCTATATACAGGAGAGTGCAGTGTATACAGCATTTACCTCTCCTGCTATCTTCAGTTGGCCCATGTTCTGTATCCCAGTGTACGGCCGCCCACACAGATGAATCACCTGCTTTACCCGCACAATCGGCAAGATGACGTGGGAGTGGGAGCTGGCCGGACACTGAAGGTGGCAGGTGAGGGAAGCGTTATATACCCTCTACTAGAGAGTGAATATAGGAAACAGGTAAGGTAGGACAGGATTTGTAAATGAATCCCTACTTGTCTATTTAGTCCACGAACCATCCCCTCATTGTATAATGTAATTACACCTAAAAATACAGTAAAGGCTGCAGACACCAAAGTCTCAGGAATGTATCAGAGATAGAAAAACAACATACTGTGGGTAATGTTATATATCCCAACTTCTGAGAAGATTGTGGGACCAACACTTATATCTGAGAACGTCTACCTAATTTACAGTATATTAACAAACTTTATTCAGAAAATGAATGTGAACATTTTACAGATACCATTGTGTAAAAGAAAATGCCCTGTGTAACACCTACAAGCAATATCGCTGAACATAGTGTAATGTAACTCAAAATGTGCCAGATGCGTTAAAGAACAATGAAAATATGTGTTTAATCAAATCAACACATTACAATTAAACATAAGGGTTTGTCGAAGTCGTATAATTGCATGAAAGAAAGTATATTGATTAATATTGTTTTACCGTGCGGTTGCGATCAGTACGCCACGTGTTACGCGTCATGGCAATCACGCGATAAAACACGCACGCATACACTCGCACTTTTACATTCATTTATTTATATATTTCATATCTATAATGGTTCCATTTCACAATCGTTTATAAGCAGATGGTATTTGGTTTATATCTATATATATAATAAGGTTATATGTACACTTTAGTGATATTTAAGGTTCAGGTTACAGTAAACATATCATGTTTAGTAACATTTTAATCCCCAATTTATTAGCAGTCATCTGGTGCAATCGCCAAACAGAGCGCACATTGCGTATGGTAGTTATAGAATGTAGGAAATAAATGATTACAATGATATTGTCTGTATAGTGTAAATAGACTAGTTTAAACTGGATTCTGGGCAGGAAAATCGAAATTGTCATCTGGAGAGCAGATCCCCACCCTTGGAATGTTGACCCCCACCCTTGGAGAGGGTTGTTTGAACTGGCCTATGACCTGCATTACACTGGTCCCTTCTGATGCCTGGACCTATAGAAGCAAGCCACATCATCTGTATAGTTTTCTCTGTACCACTGGGTGTATATATACACAGCTCCCTGGGACCAGCTAAAACAGTCATCACTGACCACAGTCTTCTAGACTAAAGGACTGTCTAGCTGGATCCAGCGGAGCACAGCGGGCACGGCGTATGTATGTATTTGGTATCGGATGTATTGTACTTATTTATTGAACTGCTAAACCTTTTTTTTTGCTTTTTGCTAAATAAATTGCTTGTGTTTTGGAACCACATAAATCGCTTAGACAATGCTTATTGGAAAACGATAAAAATACTTTAATAGGTTAATATAATTCAAATTTGGTGATTTAGCAGCCATAATTTGCTTTGCATGTTCCATAGGAATGCTGCTTGACTCCGGCAGCTCCTGCCTCCTAAGAGCCTGCCATTATGTGAACCTGGCCTGCAGTACCCTTCTACCAACAGAGGTGCTGCTGTCTCACCACTGTACATTCCACCTCACTAGCAGGAGTTACCTCATTCCCTAATCAGCACCCACACCTGTTAAAATTCTAATAAACAATTTTAAATAATCACTGCTATGCCATCTAAGCAATGCAGCCATGGCTGTAATCCCTACCCTATGGAAATGTCCCAACCCTCCAACATTTATAGACTGGTATTCCCAAATAGACAACTATATGTTGATGGATGATTTACTTTACTCTACAAATGAGAAAACTTCAGAATTTACTTCCACCTGGTTCTTCTCCTGATTAGTATTCAAGACTACGGACAGCTATAAAGATTACATGTTTGTGGCAAATAGAAACGATTAAATATATATTTAATACATACACACGGAATATACCTTACCTTGCCTCTTAACATCCTTTGTAATAATCTAGAAACACACAAGATCACTATCGCTCTATTATTATTAAATAGACCTCCTCCCTTCTTTCTTCCCCCCTTCTCTCCTCATTCCATTTTCATTTATCCTTACATTTCTTAATTATTAACTATGAAAATGGAAAAAACTTTGAAATATATGTTGCTATGTCACCACAGATATTTCTTTATTTTGTTATGAGCTTTCAAAAACATGAGTTTAAACACACACAGCACCCACACCTGTTCACTGCCTCTCCCAGTAGTCTGTTTCAGTTCATTATTGTTTTGCCTGCTGCTGCCGATTCTCCAGAATTTCCTGTGTTCCAGTCGGACTTCCAGTATTGACCCCTGCTTGTTCCTTGGCTTCGCTGCTTATCTCCTGACCCAGACCCAGGCTCCATTCTTGACTATGCTCCGGCTCATTTCCTGGTACCTCCATGGCTCTTCTGGCTTTTGACCCTCCTCTATACTGGCTTGGGACTTTATGTTAGGCCTGTTGGAACGTGCATTGTACAAAAACCCCTCAGCTAGAATTAACATAAACGCCCGGTTGAAATCCCAAACGGCACCAGGCAAGGATGCCCACTTTCACCGTTGATCTTTGTACAGTTTATAGAGGCCTTGACAAGAGCCATTCAAGAAGATCCTGATATGTCAACAATACGGCAAGGAGATGAGAATAAGTTAGCGCCCTTTGCAGACAACATCTTAGCGGTGATTACAAATCCCATCATTTCAATACCAAACCTGGTGTCCGAGTTCCAGAAATTTGGTAATGTTTAAAATGTCAAAATCAATTACTCAAAATCAGTTATTCTCAAACTCAGTGCCCTCCAACCCCCTGGTGACGTTGAGGGCCTGAAACACTCTTTTGCTTTCTTAAGACATTCATCTAAATTTAAGTATTTAGGGGTGATCATAAATAGAGATATGTCTCAGAACGGCAATGCTAACTTTCACCCCATTACCAACAAAATACACAATGAGTTAAAGGAGTGGAGAAATAAAAACTTTACCTGGATAAAGAGCATCAACAACATAGAAATGAATATCCTCCCGGAAATACTACATCTCTTACAGACTCTCCCTATACTCATCTCCACAAATGGTTCATAGAATTACACCTCGTTAGAAGAGACTTCCTGAGTGTGGTAAAAAGCTGCGATTTCGGCATAACATCCTATACAGGAGAATGTATCTAGGAGGTATCCAACTACCCATTTCACCACTTACTATGATACCGTCATGCTAGACAGGATTCTGGAGTAGACAAGGGAGGACAATCAGTGGGTTGTAATAGAGGAATCATCCCTCTCTACTCCTGCAAGAGTTTTGCCATGGCTTTCCAATCTGCCCACTTTACAGCACCTGACAATGAACCTTACTCTGGCATGCCGAACTACAGGAGTAAAAACACATCTCCTCATTAATCTCCCCTGTTATACCACTATTTGCGAACCCGACCAATCGCCCAGGAGTTTCTAAAAGCGTATTTAGATTTTGGTCCCAAGTGGAGGTTTCCTGCAATGGCCAACTGGTAGGGGCTTTGGGGTTATCTCCCGTTTGGTGAAATCAAAGCCAAATGGGTCCTTCTTAACACAGAGCTCTGGTGGCACCTGCAGCTGAAACACTTTCTAAAGAGCGAAGAAAACCTTAAGGCAGAAGGGAAATGGCTCACACCCAGGGCAGGATTAACCATAGGGCTAACTGGGCTACAGCCCAAGGGCCTATGGCATCCACGGCGCTCGGATCACGGGGAGGGGGGGCCCTCACGGGGGAATGGAGGCCCCCTTAGCCCAGGGGCCTCCATTCCCTTAATCCGACACTGCTCACACCTGTTATATTACTACAGATGACAGTGATGTCACAGACTCCCTCACCTCTCCAGTCATATCCCTGTTATATTACTACAGATAACAGTGATGTCACAGACTCCCTCACCTCTCCAGTCATATCCTGTTATATTACTACAGATAACAGTGATGTCACAGACTCCCTCACCTCTCCAGTCATATCCCTGTTATATTACTACAGATACCAGTGATGTCACAGACTCCCTCACCTCTCCAGTCATATCCTGTTATATTACTACAGATAACAGTGATGTCACAGACTCCCTCACCTCTCCAGTCATATCCCTGTTATATTACTACAGATAACAGTGATGTCACAGACTCCCTCACCTCTCCAGTCATATCTCTGTTATATTACTACAGGTAACAGTGATGTCACAGACTCCTCACCTCTCCAGTCATATCCTGTTATATTACTACAGATAACAGTGATGTCACAGACTCCCTCACCTCTCCAGTCATATCCTGTTATATTACTACAGATAACAGTGATGTCACAGACTCCCTCACCTCTCCAGTCATATCCTGTTATATTACTACAGATAACAGTGATGTCACAGACTCCCTCACCTCTCCAGTCATATCCTGTTATATTACTACAGATAACAGTGATGTCACAGACTCCCTCACCTCTCCAGTCATATCCTGTTATATTACTACAGATAACAGTGATGTCACAGACTCCCTCACCTCTCCAGTCATATCCTGTTATATTACTACAGATAACAGTGATGTCACAGACTCCCTCACCTCTCCATTCATATCCTGTTATATTACTACAGGTAACAGTGATGTCACAGACTCCCTCACCTCTCCAGTCATATCTCTGTTATATTACTACAGGTAACAGTGATGTCACAGACTCCCTCACCTCTCCAGTCATATCCCTGTTATATTACTACAGGTAACAGTGATGTCACAGACTCCCTCACCTCTCCAGTCATATCTCTGTTATATTACTACAGATAACAGTGATGTCACAGACTCCCTCACCTCTCCAGTCATATCTCTGTTATATTACTACAGATAACAGTGATGTCACAGACTCCCTCACCTCTCCAGTCATATCCTGTTATATTACTACAGATAACAGTGATGTCACAGACTCCTCACCTCTCCAGTCATATCCTGTTATATTACTACAGATAACAGTGATGTCACAGACTCCCTCACCTCTCCAGTCATATCCCTGTTATATTACTACAGATAACAGTGATATCACAGACTCCCTCACCTCTCCCGTCATATCCCTGTTATATTACTACAGA
>NC_134407.1:226652216-226708254 GCF_038048845.1 Mixophyes fleayi | reverse complement strand
TACACTGATCACTATACACAGGTCACACTGATATCACACACCAGATACACACTGATCACTATACACAGGTCACACTGATCACTATACACAGGTCACACTGAGGTCACACACCAGATACACACTGATCACTATACACAGGTCACACTGATATCACACACCAGATACACACTGATCATTATACACAGGTCACACTGACACACACCTGATACACCCTGATCACTATACACAAGGTCACACTGATATCACACACCTGATACACCCTGATCACTATACACAGGTCACACTGACACTGATCACTATACACAGGTCACAGTGATATCACACACCAGATACACACTGATCACTATACACAGGTCACACTGATATCACACACCTGATACACACTGATCACTATACACAGGTCACACTGATATCACACACCTGATACACACTGATCACTATACACAGATCACACGGATATCACACACCTGATACACACTGATCACTATACACAGGTCACAGTGATATCACACACCAGATACACACTGATCACTATACACAGGTCACAGTGATCACTATACACAGGTCACAGTGATATCACACACCTGATACACACTGATCACTATACACAGGTCACACTGATATCACACAACTGATACACACTGATCACTATACACAGGTCACAGTGATATCACACACCTGATACACACTGATCACTATACACAGGTCACACTGACACTGATCACTATACACAGGTCACACTGATATCACACACCAGATACACACTGATCACTATACACAGGTCACACTGATATCACACACCAGATACACCCTGATCACTATACACAGGTCACAGTGATATCACACACCAGATACACACTGATCACTATACACAGGTCACAGTGATATCACACACCAGATACACCCTGATCACTATACACAGGTCACAGTGATATCACACACCAGATACACCCTGATCACTATACACAGGTCACACTGATATCACACACCTGATACACACTGATCACTATACACAGGTCACACTGATATCACACACCTGATACACACTGATCACTATACACAGGTCACACTGATATCACACACCTGATACACACTGATCACTATACACAGGTCACACTGATATCACACACCTGATACACACTGATCACTATACACAGGTCACACTGATATCACACAACTGATACACACTGATCACTATACACAGGTCACACTGATATCACACACCTGATACACACTGATCACTATACACAGGTCACACTGATATCACACACCTGATACACACTGATCACTATACACAGGTCACACTGATATCACACACCTGGTACACACTGATCACTATACACAGATCACACGGATATCACACACCAGATACACACTGATCACTATACACAGGTCACAGTGATCACTATACACAGGTCACAGTGATATCACACACCTGATACACACTGATCACTATACACAGGTCACACTGATATCACACAACTGATACACACTGATCACTATACACAGGTCACACTGATCACTATACACAGGTCACAGTGATATCACACACCTGATACACACTGATCACTATACACAGGTCACAGTGATATCACACACCTGATACACACTGATCACTATACACAGGTCACACTGATATCACACACCTGATACACACTGATCACTATACACAGGTCACACTGATATCACACACCAGATACACACTGATCACTATACACAGGTCACACTGATATCACACACCTGATACACACTGATCACTATACACAGGTCACACTGATATCACACAACTGATACACACTGATCACTATACACAGGTCACACTGATATCACACAACTGATACACACTGATCACTATACACAGGTCACACTGATCACTATACACAGGTCACACTGATATCACACACCTGATACACACTGATCACTATACACAGGTCACACTGATATCACACACCTGATACACACTGATCACTATACACAGGTCACACTGATATCACACAACTGATACACACTGATCACTATACACAGGTCACAGTGATATCACACACCTGATACACACTGATCACTATACACAGGTCACAGTGATATCACACACCTGATACACACTGATCACTATACACAGGTCACACTGACACTGATCACTATACACAGGTCACACTGATATCACACACCAGATACACACTGATCACTATACACAGGTCACACTGATATCACACACCAGATACACACTGATCACTATACACAGGTCACACGATCACTATACACAGGTCACACTGATATCACACACCAGATACACACTGATCACTATACACAGGTCACACTGATATCACACACCTGACACACACTGATCACTATACACAGGTCACGCTGATATCACACACCTGATACACCCTGATCACTATACACAGGTCACACTGATATCACACACCTGATACACCCTGATCACTATACACAGGTCACAGTGATATCACACACCTGACACACAATGATCACTATACACAGGTCACACTGATCACTATACACAGGTCACACTGACACACCCTGATCACTATACACAGGTCACACTGATATCACACACCAGATACACCCTGATCACTATACACAGGTCACACCGATATCACACACACCTGATACACACCGATCACTATACACAGGTCACACCGATATGGGTGTATTTATTAAATACAAGTACCATTCATTTAATGTCAGGGGACGTTGACAGGAGAGTAGGTCTATTTTTTAATTCTGAATGCTATTAATTAAATGTCAGAGCTGGTAGGGAGGAAACAGTTCTGTTTATTATATGTAAATGCTATTCATTTAATGACAGCACTTGTTTCAAATAGGAGGCCTAATTGCTATTGAGTTAACATTGGGGGTGGTTGGGGGAGGGAGGCTTAAATGGTTCACGCACTGCTAGACTTTGCATATTTTATGTACCGACCCCTTTTTTCTCAAACAGGACCCCACTTTTCCAGGATCCAGCAACAGAGCTTAGAACACGGGCAGCAGCAGGTAGTGGAAGCCTCAGTACCAGGTAGGAGAGATCAGCAGTCTGCTGACTGTCGTGATTCTGGTGGAATAGTCCCAATTTTGTGTGACTGTCCCGCTCAGTCCGGACTTTGTCTAGACTGCAAGGACAGTTGGGAGTTATGTCCCGCTCGATAAGTTCCAGCTGTGTGTCCTAGTGTTAGATGCAAGCAGCACGCACTTAATAAGCAGTAAAGTACAGGAACAAGACCTGACTTAGTGGGACAGTCACACAGACTTGGGACTGCCCCACCACAATCAGGACAGTTGGCTACCAGGCGATGGAAAGAATTGGAGAACAGCCGAGCAGTGTTATAAATGATAGCAACGCCCCTTCCATACACGCTGGCAGCGTGACCGCTCGTGAAATCCTGCATTTGCCTCTGAATGGGGGTCATGGTCTATTCACACACAGTTGTGTGTCCTGTATGAGGTAGGAGATCCAACGAGACGACTTGGTGAAGAGCACATGAGACAGACGAGTGAGGATCTGTGGCAGGCGCGGGAAGCTGCAGACAGTCAGTTGATGGTCACAGAGAGTGGTTTGAGCAAGACAGGAGATGAGGAGAAACCTGTGCTACAGACAGGGAGAGACCAGAGTGACTAACTGAGGAGGAAACCCC
The DNA here is from genome assembly GCF_038048845.1 of Mixophyes fleayi. Classification (NCBI taxonomy): domain Eukaryota; kingdom Metazoa; phylum Chordata; class Amphibia; order Anura; family Limnodynastidae; genus Mixophyes; species Mixophyes fleayi. The sequence goes on along the minus strand of NC_134407.1, from coordinate 226,704,604 downwards.
CAACTATACAAGAGCTCAGCCATTAAAGTCGTAGGTGGCCTAGCTGCCCATTGATTAGAGAGGGGCCAAGAAGTGAGGTAACTCACTTCTAACCTCTGAGTTTGTTGGGTGAAGAGCCTTATTTTGCACTGACCTCAAAAGCTAATTCCATCATAATTTATATATTGTGTATCTGCGTGTTTTTATAAAAAAATAAATAATAAAAATATTATATACAAATACAATATTCCAATCAGTCTTTTTCCTCTTATACTTTTTTTAAAATCACGACTTTTCAGAACACAAAATAAAAACACCCCATACATAAACCCCAAGCTGACAAGGTACCTACATTATATTTAGTGTTTAACAAATACATGCAGTGCAGAACTAATCCGCAATAAATGATTAACTTATGGTTAGATTTTTAAACAGACAGGATTCGGTATAGATCGGCACACCACAATTTTTCGTATACTTGCATAGGGATATGCACAATGCAAATTGTTTCCATATCACTAGAACATACTCTATACCTTGGCAGGGGAACGGGTACAGATTACAGGTGCCTGAGCATGCCTGGGGGCCCGGACCTCCATTTGAGGCAGCCAGGTAATTTTATTGCCATCAGGGATCACGTGTATGAACACACCCTTGGACGGGAGTCGAGGGGGGGGTGGGGGGTGGAGGTTTGGGTTAGGTGAATGGAGGGAGATGATTGTTGCTCCCAGTCCCTGGGCAGAACGGGGTCCCAAGTGAGATTCACTAATCTATCAGAAGCTATATGGAGTTTAAGAGTGGAGTGCATTATGTATATTGTATTATGTGTACCCACAGTAGACAATCATGTTTTGACAGGGAAACCCTAATCTGAGGTAGAGCGTCACTGAACTGAGAATGGCATGATGTAATTGGAGAGAATGGTAAAAGCAGTAGTAGGACGCCCAACCTGCTGTTTTAATTGATCAAAACTTTTTAATTAACTTACTGATAGAGGTGACCGAGAGTGAACACAAGAAGCCGTTGAAGATGTTATGTTCTCTTAGTCTGCCCAATCCAGGTAGCCCTGGCCCCTCCAGTAAGTTATGAGCTACACTCCATATTTCAACAGTTCTACCAGTAATAGGTACGACCCTCGTACCTTTCTGACCACCACAGAGTACTAGTCCCCTAACTTGTGCTCCTTAAAATGGACACTTAATATTCACCTGTTCCTCAAAGTCCACAGCCACCCACCTAACCCTCTCTCCATGCGCACTCTCATCTCCACTCTCTTTTCGGGCCCTTTATTCACTCCTCCTGTCTATATCCCCTCCACTGACTCCCCTTTGTGCCCGATACCTGTTTACCCTCCTTTAGGATGTAAGCTCTTAGGAGCAGGGCCCTTTTCCCTCCTGTCTCTATACCTACCTGCTCAAACAACAGTTTCTGAAGTCTTGGAATTATTTGTTTATTGTTCTGTACTGTTTGTATTCTGTACGGCACTGCGGAAATAATAATAATAAAACACAGAGTACTAGTAACAGGTTCAGAGGAGATGTGTCTGCTCCCCAAGCCCTGCAGAATAGTTCTCTGTGTGTGTCCCAGCCATTCAATTAGATGAGATAATGGTGCTGCAAGATCGTATACTCTTAGATTGAAGGGAATGTTGTGGTGATGTAATAGTGGAATTATACCATTTAGTGGGAATATACTGGATTTATCTATATTCATTTTTAGACCCAAAAATCTGCAATGGGCACCCCTGTTTAGTGTCCATACCCAGACCAAACGGGGACGTAGTGTAACCATTAGCACATATGCCTTCCGCAAGGACAGAGTATAACCCAGCTAATAAAATCCTTGCCCAAGTCAAATCATAGGTAGTCCCATTCCATCAAAGCCCTTGGCAGCATCATGGAACACCACCACTGCCCCCTCCTCAGCTATGTGGGACATTTGGAGATGAGTGTACAAACTACGGAGATGGAACAGTTGTATGTTTATTCTCCTCAGTAGTTTCCATTATTATGCCATTAATAATATATTTAGCCTTTGGGTTTTTACGACCCAAGTGTATGATTTTGCATTTTTTGCATTAAACTGTAGTTGTCACTCTCTTGACCATTTCTCTAGTCTACCTAAATGATCAGACATTTGTTTTACCCCTCCTGGTGTGTCTACCCTGTTGCATATCTTTGTGTCATCTGCAAAAAGACATACTTTCCCTTCAACACCATTTGCAATGTCTCCAATAAAAATATTAAAAAGTACTGGTCCAAGTATAGAACCTTGGAGTTCTCCACTGGTAATCTTTCTCTCCTTACCCATATCCTGCTCCAGCTATATTATAATAACAGGACACCAGAGACTGCTCCACTTGTACTATAATAACAGGACACCAGAGACTGCTCCACCTGTACTATAATAACAGGACACCAGTGTCTGCTCCACCTGTACTATAATAACAGGACACCAGAGCCTGCTCCACCTGTACTATAATAACAGGACACCAGAGCCTGCTCCACTTGTACTATAATAACAGGACACCAGAGACTGCTCCATCTGTACTATAATAACAGGACACCAGAGTCTGCTCCACCTGTACTATAATAACAGGACACCAGTGTCTGCTCCACCTGTACTATAATAACAGGACACCAGAGCCTGCTCCACCTGTACTATAATAACAGGACACCAGAGCCTGCTCCACCTGTACTATAATAACAGGACACCAGAGTCTGCTCCACCTGTACTATAATAACAGGACACCAGTGTCTGCTCCACCTGTACTATAATAACAGGACACCAGAGCCTGCTCCACCTGTACTATAATAACAGGACACCAGAGCCTGCTCCACCTGTACTATAATAACAGGACACCAGAGCCTGCTCCACCTGTACTATAATAACAGGACACCAGAGCCTGCTCCACCTGTACTATAATAACAGGACACCAGAGTCTGCTCCACCTGTACTATAATAACAGGGCACCAGAGACTGCTCCACCTGTACTATAATAACAGGACACCAGAGTCTGCTCCACTTGTACTATAATAACAGGACACCAGAGACTGCTCCACCTGTACTATAAAAACAGGACACCAGAGACTGCTCCACCTGTACTATAATAACAGGACACCAGAGACTGCTCCACCTGTACTATAATAACAGGACACCAGAGCCTGCTCCACCTGTATTATAATAACAGGACACCAGAGACTGCTCCACCTGTACTATAATAACAGGACACCAAAGACTGCTCCACCTGTACTATAATAACAGGACACCAGAGACTGCTCCACCTGTACTATAATAACAGGACACCAGAGCCTGCTCCACCTGTACTATAATAACAGGACACCAGAGCCTGCTCCACCTGTACTATAATAACAGGACACCAGAGCCTGCTCCACCTGTACTATAATAACAGGACACCAGAGCCTGCTCCACCTGTACTATAATAACAGGACACCAGATACTGCTCCACCTGTACTATAATAACAGGACACCAGAGACTGCTCCACCTGTACTATAATAACAGGACACCAGAGACTGCTCCACCTGTACTATAATAACAGGACACCAGTCTGCTCCACCTGTACTATAATAACAGGACACCAGAGACTGCTCCACCTGTACTATAATAACAGGACACCAGAGCCTGCTCCACCTGTACTATAATAACAGGACACCAGAGACTGCTCCACCTGTACTATAATAACAGGACACCAGAGACTGCTCCACCTGTACTATAATAACAGGACACCAGAGACTGCTCCACCTGTACTATAATAACAGGACACCAGAGCCTGCTCCACCTGTACTATAATAACAGGACACCAGAGACTGCTCCACCTGTACTATAATAACAGGACACCAGTCTGCTCCACCTGTACTATAATAACAGGACACCAGAGACTGCTCCACCTGTACTATAATAACAGGACACCAGAGCCTGCTCCACCTGTACTATAATAACAGGACACCAGAGTCTGCTCCACCTGTACTATAATAACAGGACACCAGAGACTGCTCCACCTGTACTATAATAACAGGACACCAGTCTGCTCCACCTGTACTATAATAACAAGACACCACAGACTGCTCCACCTGTACTATAATAACAGGACACCAGAGCCTGCTCCACCTGTACTATAATAACAGGACACCAGAGCCTGCTCCACCTGTACTATAATAACAGGACACCAGAGTCTGCTCCACCTGTACTATAATAACAGGACACCAGAGTCTGCTCCACCTGTACTATAATAACAGGACACCAGAGTCTGCTCCACCTGTACTATAATAACAGGACACCAGAGCCTGCTCCACCTGTACTATAATAACAGGACACCAGAGCCTGCTCCACCTGTACTATAATAACAGGACACCAGAGTCTGCTCCACCTGTACTATAATAACAGGGCACCAGAGACTGCTCCACCTGTACTATAATAACAGGACACCAGAGTCTGCTCCACTTGTACTATAATAACAGGACACCAGAGACTGCTCCACCTGTACTATAAAAACAGGACACCAGAGACTGCTCCACCTGTACTATAATAACAGGACACCAGAGACTGCTCCACCTGTACTATAATAACAGGACACCAGAGCCTGCTCCACCTGTATTATAATAACAGGACACCAGAGACTGCTCCACCTGTACTATAATAACAGGACACCAAAGACTGCTCCACCTGTACTATAATAACAGGACACCAGAGACTGCTCCACCTGTACTATAATAACAGGACACCAGAGCCTGCTCCACCTGTACTATAATAACAGGACACCAGAGCCTGCTCCACCTGTACTATAATAACAGGACACCAGAGCCTGCTCCACCTGTACTATAATAACAGGACACCAGAGCCTGCTCCACCTGTACTATAATAACAGGACACCAGATACTGCTCCACCTGTACTATAATAACAGGACACCAGAGACTGCTCCACCTGTACTATAATAACAGGACACCAGAGACTGCTCCACCTGTACTATAATAACAGGACACCAGTCTGCTCCACCTGTACTATAATAACAGGACACCAGAGCCTGCTCCACCTGTACTATAATAACAGGACACCAGAGCCTGCTCCACCTGTACTATAATAACAGGACACCAGAGTCTGCTCCACTTGTACTATAATAACAGGACACCAGAGACTGCTCCACCTGTACTATAAAAACAGGACACCAGAGACTGCTCCACCTGTACTATAATAACAGGACACCAGAGACTGCTCCACCTGTACTATAATAACAGGACACCAGAGACTGCTCCACCTGTACTATAATAACAGGACACCAGAGCCTGCTCCACCTGTACTATAATAACAGGACACCGGAGACTGCTCCACCTGTACTATAATAACAGGACACCAGTCTGCTCCACCTGTACTATAATAACAGGACACCAGAGACTGCTCCACCTGTACTATAATAACAGGACACCAGAGCCTGCTCCACCTGTACTATAATAACAGGACACCAGAGTCTGCTCCACCTGTACTATAATAACAGGACACCAGACTGCTCCACCTGTACTATAATAACAGGACACCAGTCTGCTCCACCTGTACTATAATAACAAGACACCACAGACTGCTCCACCTGTACTATAATAACAAAACACCAGAGACTGCTCCACCTGTACTATAATAACAGGACACCAGAGCCTGCTCCACCTGTACTATAATAACAGGACACCAGAGTCTGCTCCACCTGTACTATAATAACAGGACACCAGAGTCTGCTCCACCTGTACTATAATAACAGGACACCAGTGTCTGCTCCTCCTGTACTATAATAACAGGACACCAGAGCCTGCTCCACCTGTACTATAATAACAGGACACCAGAGCCTGCTCCACCTGTACTATAATAACAGGACACCAGAGTCTGCTCCACCTGTACTATAATAACAGGGCACCAGAGACTGCTCCACCTGTACTATAATAACAGGACACCAGAGTCTGCTCCACTTGTACTATAATAACAGGACACCAGAGACTGCTCCACCTGTACTATAAAAACAGGACACCAGAGACTGCTCCACCTGTACTATAATAACAGGACACCAGAGACTGCTCCACCTGTACTATAATAACAGGACACCAGAGCCTGCTCCACCTGTATTATAATAACAGGACACCAGAGACTGCTCCACCTGTACTATAATAACAGGACACCAAAGACTGCTCCACCTGTACTATAATAACAGGACACCAGAGACTGCTCCACCTGTACTATAATAACAGGACACCAGAGCCTGCTCCACCTGTACTATAATAACAGGACACCAGAGCCTGCTCCACCTGTACTATAATAACAGGACACCAGAGCCTGCTCCACCTGTACTATAACAGGACACCAGAGCCTGCTCCACCTGTACTATAATAACAGGACACCAGATACTGCTCCACCTGTACTATAATAACAGGACACCAGAGACTGCTCCACCTGTACTATAATAACAGGACACCAGAGACTGCTCCACCTGTACTATAATAACAGGACACCAGTCTGCTCCACCTGTACTATAATAACAGGACACCAGAGACTGCTCCACCTGTACTATAATAACAGGACACCAGAGCCTGCTCCACCTGTACTATAATAACAGGACACCAGAGACTGCTCCACCTGTACTATAATAACAGGACACCAGAGACTGCTCCACCTGTACTATAATAACAGGACACCAGAGACTGCTCCACCTGTACTATAATAACAGGACACCAGAGCCTGCTCCACCTGTACTATAATAACAGGACACCAGAGACTGCTCCACCTGTACTATAATAACAGGACACCAGTCTGCTCCACCTGTACTATAATAACAGGACACCAGAGACTGCTCCACCTGTACTATAATAACAGGACACCAGAGCCTGCTCCACCTGTACTATAATAACAGGACACCAGAGTCTGCTCCACCTGTACTATAATAACAGGACACCAGAGACTGCTCCACCTGTACTATAATAACAGGACACCAGTCTGCTCCACCTGTACTATAATAACAAGACACCACAGACTGCTCCACCTGTACTATAATAACAAAACACCAGAGACTGCTCCACCTGTACTATAATAACAGGACACCAGAGCCTGCTCCACCTGTACTATAATAACAGGACACCAGAGTCTGCTCCACCTGTACTATAATAACAGGACACCAGAGACTGCTCCACCTGTACTATAATAGCAGGACACCAGTCTGCTCCACCTGTACTATAATAACAAGACACCACAGACTGCTCCACCTGTACTATAATAACAGGACACCAGAGACTGCTCCACCTGTACTATAATAACAGGACACCAGAGACTGCTCCACCTGTACTATAATAACAGGACACCAGTCTGCTCCACCTGTACTATAATAACAGGACACCAGAGACTGCTCCACCTGTACTATAATAACAGGACACCAGAGCCTGCTCCACCTGTACTATAATAACAGGACACCAGAGACTGCTCCACCTGTACTATAATAACAGGACACCAGAGACTGCTCCACCTGTACTATAATAACAGGACACCAGAGACTGCTCCACCTGTACTATAATAACAGGACACCAGAGCCTGCTCCACCTGTACTATAATAACAGGACACCAGAGACTGCTCCACCTGTACTATAATAACAGGACACCAGTCTGCTCCACCTGTACTATAATAACAGGACACCAGAGACTGCTCCACCTGTACTATAATAACAGGACACCAGAGCCTGCTCCACCTGTACTATAATAACAGGACACCAGAGTCTGCTCCACCTGTACTATAATAACAGGACACCAGAGACTGCTCCACCTGTACTATAATAACAGGACACCAGAGTCTGCTCCACCTGTACTATAATAACAGGACACCAGAGACTGCTCCACCTGTACTATAATAACAGGACACCAGAGCCTGCTCCACCTGTACTATAATAACAAGACACCACAGACTGCTCCACCTGTACTATAATAACAGGGCACCAGAGTCTGCTCCACCTGTACTATAATAACAGGACACCAGAGTCTGCTCCACCTGTACTATAATAACAGGACACCAGAGACTGCTCCACCTGTACTATAATAACAGGACACCAGAGCCTGCTCCACCTGTACTATAATAACAAGACACCACAGACTGCTCCACCTGTACTATAATAACAGGGCACCAGAGTCTGCTCCACCTGTACTATAATAACAAAACACCAGAGACTGCTCCACCTGTACTATAATAACAGGACACCAGAGCCTGCTCCACCTGTACTATAATAACAGGACACCAGAGCCTGCTCCACCTGTACTATAATAACAGGACACTAGTATATACCACACTTGTATAATAATATCCTTACCGGCTGTCAGACACAACACAGTCTCTGTTCAGCTTCCTGAGACGCTCAGGACACCAGTCACTGTAATTGCGAACAACACTTCCTGTCTTTGGAACGCAAGAGGAGAAGTCACGTGGACCGCTCCGACCGGAAATCGTGTGGACCGCACAACCCGGAAGTTAGCTGGAACGCACAGGCCGAAAGTGTTGTGTTGTACATCTTCCGGGTGATGTGACAGTGGCTAACATGTAGTAAGTACTTAGATATAAAGAGTTATACTGATAAATGTATCACATAGATAACATACAGTAAGGATATCAGTTGTTATGTCAGCTGTGTGTGGTCTGTGTGTTATCTATCCTCACGTCTCCCCCATTATCTATCCTCACGTCTCCCCCATTATCTATCCTCACGTCTCCCCCATTATCTATCCTCACGTCTCCCCCATTATCTATCCTCACGTCTCCCCCATTATCTATCCTCACGTCTCCCCCATTATCTATCCTCACGTCTCCCCCATTATCTATCCTCACGTCTCTCCCATTATCTATCCTCACGTCTCCCCCATTATCTATCCTCACGTCTCCCCCATTATCTATCCTCACGTCTCCCCCATTATCTATCCTCACGTCTCCCCCATTATCTATCCTCACGTCTCCCCCATTATCTATCCTCACGTCTCCCCATTATCTATCCTCACGTCTCCCCATTATCTATCCTCACGTCTCCCCATTATCTATCCTCACGTCTCCCCCATTATCTATCCTCACGTCTCCCCCTTATCTATCCTCACGTCTCCCCCATTATCTATCCTCACGTCTCCCCCATTATCTATCCTCACGTCTCCCCCATTATCTATCCTCACGTCTCCCCCATTATCTATCCTCACGTCTCCCCCATTATCTATCCTCACGTCTCCCCCATTATCTATCCTCACGTCTCCCCCATTATCTATCCTCACGTCTCCCCCATTATCTATCCTCACGTCTCCCCCATTATCTATCCTCACGTCTCCCCCATTATCTATCCTCACGTCTCCCCCATTATCTATCCTCACGTCTCCCCCATTATCTATCCTCACGTCTCCCCCATTATCTATCCTCACGTCTCCCCCATTATCTATCCTCACGTCTCCCCCATTATCTATCCTCACGTCTCCCCCATTATCTATCCTCACGTCTCCCCCATTATCTATCCTCACGTCTCCCCCATTATCTATCCTCACGTCTCCCCCATTATCTATCCTCACGTCTCCTCCCGTATGTATCCTCACGTCTCCCCCACTATCTATCCTAACGTCTCCCCCACTATCTATCCTTACGTCTCCCCCACTATCTATCCTCACGTCTCCCCCACTATCTATCCTCACGTCTCCTCCCGTATGTATCCTCACGTCTCCCCCATTATCTATCCTCACGTCTCCCCCATTATCTATCCTCACGTCTCCCCCATTATCTATCCTCACGTCTCCCCCATTATCTATCCTCACGTCTCCCCCTTATCTATCCTCACGTCTCCCCATTATCTATCCTCACGTCTCCCCCATTATCTATCCTCACGTCTCCCCCATTATCTATCCTCACGTCTCCCCCATTATCTATCCTCACGTCTCCCCCATTATCTATCCTCACGTCTCCCCCATTATCTATCCTCACGTCTCCCCCATTATCTATCCTCACGTCTCCCCCATTATCTATCCTCACGTCTCCCCCATTATCTATCCTCACGTCTCCCCCATTATCTATCCTCACGTCTCCTCATTATCTATCCTCACGTCTCCCCCATTATCTATCCTCACGTCTCCCCCATTATCTATCCTCACGTCTCCCCCATTATCTATCCTCACGTCTCCCCCATTATCTATCCTCACGTCTCCCCCATTATCTATCCTCACGTCTCCCCCATTATCTATCCTCACGTCTCCTCATTATCTATCCTCACGTCTCCCCCCTTATCTATCCTCACGTCTCCCCCTTATCTATCCTCACGTCTCCCCCATTATCTATCCTCACGTCTCCCCCATTATCTATCCTCACGTCTCCCCCATTATCTATCCTCACGTCTCCCCCATTATCTATCCTCACGTCTCCCCCATTATCTATCCTCACGTCTTCCCAATTATGTATCCTCACGTCTCCTCCCGTATGTATCCTCACGTCTCCCCCACTATCTATCCTAACGTCTCCCCCACTATCTATCCTTACGTCTCCCCCACTATCTATCCTAACGTCTGTTGAGTGCGTATTGTCTCTAACAAATAACGATTGTCGAACCTCGATTTGTGTTTCCAATGCACAAAGATTTATTCGCAAAAAGTAGTATAATATATTCAAGTGAAGTGATAATAAGTACAGCCGTTACTTATCGCAGGCGCTCTGGATCCAGTGTGCAGTCATTCAATCCTGAAGTCTGGGAACAAGATGTCTGCTCACTAGATGTGAAGCTGCTGCTTATATGCACACAGAAATACAGTAATACAATGGAGATGGTATAGCTTGCTTCTATTGGTACAGGTTTCAGGAAGGTCCAAGGGGTTGTCAATCATTGGCTAGTTCATCCTAAAGAATCCAAAGGAGGGGGTCATCTCTCCAGGGGATATGCTCTGCTCTTCCCGCCAAGATTCCTTAGTCTTAAGTAGTTCATAATTCCCTATCATTCATAACTTGTGTATGCACTCTGCGATTCCTTCGCAGAGTGAACACAAACAGTAGCAAATGTTAAGAGGTTTATTATGATACCACACATGATATGATTCCTTCAACCTGTTCCATATATTTCACTAATGTGCATATAACTTATATTATAACACATAAATACTACTATATTTTGACATAACTGACTATGTGTTGCAACTACCATTAATGTGTACTATTTTACAAGTATGCGTGTTTGTGCGAATGTATGGTAAAAGACCAAATACTGATGCTGTCACGTGTTGCAGCTGCGTACGCCCTTTTACGCTGTAGCGTGCCCTTGTACGTCGTAGCGTACCGTACGCATCTTTTCAGACAAAGACAACCAAGTTTGCTCGATTTTAATTGAAATGACTTTATCCAATTTGACTTCGACACGTCTCCCCCACTATTATCTATCCTAACGTCTCCCCCACTATTATCTATCCTAACGTCTCCCCCACTATTATCTATCCTAACGTCTCCCCCACTATTATCTATCCTAACGTCTCCCCCACTATTATCTATCCTAACGTCTCCCCCACTATTATCTATCCTAACGTCTCCCCCACTATTCTCTATCCTAACGTCTCCCCCCCCTTCTATTCTCTATCCTCGCGTCTCCTCCCACAATCATCTGTCCTCGTTTCTCCTCCCACTATCATCTATCCTCGAATCTTCCCACACTATTAGTCATCTATCTTCACGTCTCCTTCCTATTCTCTTATGTACTTCTTAGGTGTATGAGATTGTGAGGGAGTCTGTGACATCGATCTTATCTGTAGTAATATAACAGGGATATAACTGGAGAGGTGAGGGAGTCTGTGACATTGCTCTTATCTCTAGTAATATAACAGGGATATGACTGGGGAGGTGAGGGAGTCTGTGACATCACTCTTATCTGTAGTAATATAACAGGGATATAACTGGAGAGGTGAGAGAGTCTGTGACATCACTGTTATCTGTAGTAATATAACAGGGATATGACTGGAGAGGTGAGGGAGTCTGTGACGTCACTCATGTCTCTAGTAATATAACAGGGATATGACTGAAGAGGTGAGCGATTCTGGGAGATAGGCTCCACATCTTGCAATTCTGGTCTCAGAGACGTCCCAAGAAGTGATTTGGTACATGGAGAGACGATAACGACTGTTATCAATTAGATCCTGCTATATAATGTATTGAACCTCTCAGACTCTTTGAACTCTAACCTTCTGGACCAAATTGCACATCTATACTGATATACAAATCCAGTCTTGTAAACCACTCTGTCAAAGTGGGAGATGATGGAGATCTCCATTGCAACGGTATCACAGCCTTTGCCCCACTGGTTAGGTGTTTCAGTAGGGACTTCTTATACTTCTCATGTTAGCTAGATTTAGGAGCCAAAATCTTGGACAGTCAGGTATCTCACTCGTCATGATCTCTTTGAAGGTGGCATCACGTATTTCCAGAGATGTGGATTTTTGGGACATTCCCACCAGATTTGGAGAGGTATCCCATCTGATCCATTGTACCTCCGCAGGTGTTTGGAACATTTTAGCTATAAGGCTGGGCCACCGATACCACCTGGATAGAATCTTGTACTGGGTCTCAATGATAGTTACACAACTTGAGCAGGCCTGAGTGTTATGGAATATATAAGGCCAGTTATTTTCCCTAAGTCACCTAGTCAGCTCCCAGTCTTTAATGAATTTTGGAAATGTTCACATAAGGTTCTCAGTTAATAGTTTATAACTACTGGACAGTATGTGTATAGGGTGGGTGGAACCAGTGCAAATTATTTGAGTGATGTGAGCCATCTTCCTGGTGCCTTATGTGTTTCTTCTTTGCTTGGAAAGTGTATCAGCTGCAGGTAGCCAGAGCTCAGTGTTAGGCAGGTCCCAATTGCCCTGGATATCTCCAAACTGGAGAAATACCAAGGCACCTACAGCTGGCTAATGCGGAGTACTTGCAGTTAGGCCCAAAGCCTAAACACGCTTTTAGGAAAGTGGTGTAAGAGGGGAGAATAATGAGAAGATGTGTGTTTACTCCAGCATGCCAATTTAGGGTTAATCTTTGAGTGCTGTAAAGTGGGCAGTTTGAAAAGCCATGGCAAGACCCTTACAGGATCAGAGTTGGATGATTCCTCTGTTACCACCCACTGATTGTCCTTCCTTGTCTACTCCAGATTTCTGCCTAGTGTGACAGCATCATAGATGGCTTTTTGTATTGGGGTTCCTGAATGAGAAAATCATTTATTCTCCAGGCATATGGTTTATGACATGAGTGGGAATGTGATAGGTGGACGGACAGAACATGTAGTCTGGCCTATTGTGGTATCATGAATCAAGTGTCTGTGGGACAAGAGTAAATAATCCAATTCTAGTATAGAGCTTGTGTGGGTGTGAGGAAAATGTTATAAGCAGGCTGAAGACGGGTAGTACCGAGAGCTCTTCACTCCCGGGGCAGTCTGTCACTTAATTCTGCTCCACGTGACGGGGAATCCCTGATTATCGAGCTCTATTCCATGCAGCACTAGGAACATGCAAACCCCCCACATTACAACTTCCAAAGCATCTGGCACATTTTGTACTACTTTACACTAAATACAATGATATTGCCTTGTAGGTAATACACAGGGCATTTTCTTTTACATGATGGTGTCTGTAAAATGTTCACACTGATTTTCTGAATAAGGTTTACACTAATATAAGTTAAGTAGACGTTCTCAGATATTAATATCAGTCCCGCAATCATCACAGAAGTTGATGTATATTACATTACTCACAGTATGTTGTTTTAGAAGGGATTCAATTACAAATCCCATCCCTGTCCTACCTGTACCTGTTTCCTATATTCACTCTCTAGTAGAGGGTATATAACGCTTCCCTCACCTGCCACCTTCAGTGTCCGGCCAGCTCCCACTCCCACGTCATCTTGCCGATTATGCGGGTAAAGCAGGTGATTCATCTGTGTGGGCGGCCGTAGACTGGGATACAGAACATGGGCCAACTGAAGATAGCAGGAGAGGTAAGTGCTGAATACACTGCACTCTCCTGTATATAGGAAACAGTTACATATAGGATCGGTAGTTATACATTGGACGGCTGCGTTATTTGCACACTTATAATAACAAGAACAAATAGGTGGATTATTCATTTACCCTATTATTGATTTCTCTCTCCATACACAGGATTACACAGTAGTGAAGAAGACTTCCGGGGAGAGTGAGACACCCAGTAACCATCCCTGTGTGTCAGGAATATTCACCGACAGTCCCATCACGGTGCCTCCTCCTCACTATCTAATACATGAGAGGAACAATGACCAGAAGATCCTGGAACTGACCAACAAGATCACTCAGCTGCTGACAGGAGAGGTGACTGCTGGGAATGGGACATTATACAGTAACACCAGGGGATGTGTCTGGGTGATGACTGTATCATTGTGTGTGTCAGGTACCTATAAGGTGTCAGGATGTCACTGTCTATTTCTCCATGGAGGAGTGGGAGTATTTAGAAGGACACAAGGGTCTGTACAAGGACATCATGATGGAGAATCACCAACCCCTCACATCACTGGGTAAGAGGACACTTTATTTACAGCAGAGAGCAGTTATGAGGCCACGTAGATACACATCATCTGATAATCACATATAAACAATGTATTCAGTCACTGTGTGTCTCCTACAGATGGATTCAGTAACAGAAATACCCCAGAGAGATGTCCTCGTCCTCTTTATTCACAGGATTGTACAGAGGAAAATCACAGTATCCCACAGGAGTATCAGGTAGATGGGATTTAGGGTCTCACCAAATACCAAAGTGACTTTTCACTATATAATATGTAGTTATGTTTTATATAATTATATTCTACTGTTTAATCTCAGTTAATAAAATCGGACATCAGTACATTGTTATTTTATTGTTTTGCTGGTTATTTAGGATGAAGACCTGACTGATATTAAGATAGAAGATATAGAGGAAGAAGAAGAGACGTATGTGAGGGGTGATCAGAAGTGTAAGAAGGAGGAAATCCCTACAGATATCAGTACAGGTCAGTAATAAACATGTAGAATCTGATTGGTTGCTATAGGCAACATCTCCACTTTTTCAAACCCTCAGTGTGATAAATATACCCCCTGAACTTATTTTTACTTGCTACCTTCATAGTAAGATGGAGCATTTCATAAAGAGGGTGTCAACACTCACAAAGTAAAATTTTTGCACTGTGGGGTTAAGGGGGTTAATATGTTGATATTCCATCTTTTCATAAAGCAGTAGAGGTAGAAATAATTTACATTCACACTGCTGCATTTTGATGACCTGGAAACTGATACCATTAAAACAATATTAGAGTATCAGGGCTTCGTAAAGCTATAGATCGGGAAGGCTTGGTCTCTTCCTATTGAGCATCTTTAACCTCCTGTACAACCAGATGGCCAATACAAAGACTGAGATTGACTAATCCCACAGCTTGTTTCAGGTTAGAAGATATATAAAATCATATTCTATGGAGATCATGTGCCTGTGAGATGGAGGAGGAGTCAGCTTGTTGCATCATACCATGAGGAGATGAAGAGCTATTTGTCCCTTGTAGAAATGGTTGTTACAGTGACGGAAACTGCCGCACGCACTGTCATTTTATCTCCTGTCCTGCAGGGTTAGTGTCACCCGGTGATAGTCACTTTCCTGAACACTAAAATCCCGACACTAGTTACACTGACTTAAAAAGAGCCATTAGTATAAATGCAACATTTAAATTAAAATCTAGACATACCATAATTTAGATACACAGTATGTCCGACACTTCTTACAGGTATAAACTGCGAGTGGAGAAAGGGGCGGCGATTGGTAAACTTGTCATTTACAATGGTCAGAGTGAGATTGTCAGTTTTAAGGCGGCAATGGGCGGACCCGCCGCCTCTATACATTACACAGACGGCTGGTCGTGGCATTTGCCTGGTAGAAGCAGAGTACAGCGAAACGCGTGTAGTCGCTACAGCTGTATGTTATCCCTCCTTAGTTATAAACTACATGAGCACTTTGGACATATGTGGTGAATCCACTTGTTATAGAAACTGCACAAATTTTTTACACTCCCAATTTAGAATTTTTGGTGGGGTTTATTACTTTGTATCAATTGGATTGTTGAACAATTAGAAACAAAGAGTGTTTATTATAACAAGATATTATTGTAGTTTTTATATACATTTATTTATAGAATGTCCAGCTCCAAGTGAAGTATCACTTGTATAGAAGGCTAATAGGGAAACACTTTTTTATCCACAATCACTTTTGTATATTTCACTGTTTTTAATAACATTATATAATTTTAATACAATTTAATGAAGGTTCATTTTTATTCACAAATAGGGGAATATATAATTTCATGAAAATGGGTCATCAAACAGGACTACAGTGCACCGATTTATGGCAGTTCCTTTTCTCTTCTTTTTCTCAGTATTGCTTTTTACTGGTTGGTCGCCCCTGATTGCATGTAGTAATGTGATGTATTACCACAATCCACAAATGTAAATAGATAATAGTATGTTAGTAAGACATGGTATGAAGTAATAGTCCTGTACACAATATACTAGTCCAACAACAATTTTTTCAGCAGTTTCAAGGATGGGGTCAGTTGTAATAATTTGTATAATATTGAAAACTGTTGGAGGTTATTGCCCACATCTACTTAGACTGGTGGTCAGTGGTGTAGCACACACTGCTGGCTGTAGTGCTCACATAGAGCCTGTTCTAATAGGAGAAACAATGGTTTATTCTATTATAATAGGGCTCTGTTGGCCTCCAAGAGCCGGGTGGAGCACCCCGGAATAGATGCCCTGGAGAACACTGACCCATTATTCACTTGGACCAGTTGGGATTTGTTCCCTTTAGAGAAACAAGTGTTCTCCTTTCTGAAGCACTTAGTCTAGCCTACCTTGCTTTTTCGAGAGGCCTTGCTGCAATATTGCTTTCTACCCATGTAGAGAAATCCATTAAATGAAGGCTGAGCTTTAATTTAGGCATTGAGCTCTTCCATGTGCAGTTTTACCTATTTTTTGGGGGTATATGATCAAATGAAGTATATTCTATTCTCTCCTAAACAATATAATAATGTTCTATCCCCAGACATTTTGAGTTTCTATTTTTGGGATCAGTCCCTTATTTATGGTATATTTTGGGATTTCTGCAGTTCATGTCTTGCTGGGTTGTGTTTGGAAGTGGAAACATGTTTTTGTTGAGACTATTTATGGTCTGAGATGTTCTTATTAGCACACAATGCCCCCATCAGTAGTAAGGTGGAAGAAGCTGGGTACAAGCGTATTCCTATGGAACTGCACAAAGTGTTTGCCTTCGCCTTGCCACACTGCCGGAGATGTGGAGAATCACATTGTTCCATATCTTTTGGGAATGTCCTAAACTCAAAACTATTGGTAGTCAATCATTTTTTTAAATTGCTTACTGGTGTTGACATCTCCCATTGAGCTGCCTGTTTATTACTGTAATATAATAACGTCAAGTTTGGAACATATAAGAGTGATGTGGAATAATTTAATTAAGAGTATCCGATACCTTCGTTCTTTTCAACAATTTATTTTTAATACGAGCAGCATAGACCCTGGAATCAAATCTAGACCTAAGGATGGGGTATAGAGAATATACAAGCAATTTATATACTTAGATGTGGGCGAACTACACAGAAGAACAGGATTCAAATCACAAGAGTGCTAATCCATTTTGTCTCATATGAAACTCCCACAGGAGATGCTGCTTATGTTCTTAATACGTGCAGTGTAGGGACTCAGCTGCTGTTATGTGTCGTCAGATATTAATTCAGCCTGTTATCTTTTCAGCTTCTTAATAGATTGGAATAAGTGTACTGAGCATAGCGAAGTGGTAATTACTTCAACAGTACGAGTATAATTCTATGCTGGCAATTCACAAGCTCAGGGAACATTTGTGAATAGAAGTGACAGCACCTTTCTCTATAGTGAAACTAACCAGCAGTGAATAGAAAGAATGTATCTGATGCTGATATAGAGAGTGTGAATGGTTACTAGTAATAGTCATTTAACATTGTGTTACATTAATATCAAGACAACCACACACCATGGATCTGTACCCAGCAATAACAACAGTCCCAAGATATTAACCTGTCTAGTAGGTAATCCTGTATCTCTATATACAGCTGACTGAGATGGATGAAAGATGTTCGCATATGGACAATTAGAGACATTAGTTATAACCACTATATGAACTTAGTTATTCCCAATGAAGTAAGAATACAACGTTTTAGTTTCACATTCTCCTTCTATTTACACTAACTTCCATCTGGTTTTATTGAAAATTTCACCAAATGAAATGTTTGTGTATAATAAGTTTAATCAATAAGTGATAAAGATTGACTTTTTATCAGTTTGCAATATACTGTTGTATCTGTTTATGTATCACATGCTGTTATAACAGTGTTAACACCTCTGTGTACTCATTACACGCTCCATGCTTTCACTTCATGCATAGACAGTGCCCTAGTATATTAAAGCACATCTCAGTTCTACTTTAGCCACACACTCTTTTAATGTTACAAGGTGAACTCCAGCATAAGCTTTGCAAATATATACAATAAATATGTGAGCACTGATAGAAATATAGCACAGACAATCACTTATAAATTGTACAAAACAAGGAAAGTAGCGCTACAGACCCAGCTGTCACAATTGAAAAATATGGTCTGGGTCACGAATAATAAAATATACTTTTATTCATCAATATGTACATGTGAGCAATCTTCGTGTATATTAATATAATACACTATAATGATCTATGTTGCACAGCTCCCACGCCAGCATCGATGTTACATATATTTGCTGTCTCTGGCTGTATTAAGAATAGAGGAAAAACGGAACAATTCCACACAGCTACGATCTCTTGCGGCTATCTATGGAGATATACTCCTATCCTGCTAATGGTAATTCAGTTCTCAATGGCTGGTGTATACAGCTACAGGAATATCCGTATTGTCCCATAAAATAACAGAGACAGACTTATCTGTATGCAAACGGGTTGCTTGAATCCGTGGAGCCGACGATGTCCGCGGCTCACAACTAAGTGTGAGACCGACCTCGTGTGCAGCTCTTGGTGAAGTTCCGGGTCTGGTTGGTATTGAACAATCAAAATGTATTGAAATACTGTGTGTCAATCTGAAATTCTCCCACCTCAGAACATTGACTGAATCAGTAGTAGCGGCTCATATATAATTTCACGGAATCCGAAGTTGGTAGTGTTAGAAAGTATCTAAATAGCCAATTTAGCAGATAGGGGTAATATGACCTTACCAAGCTGTTTTTTAATCCTATATCCTATGTATATGCTCATTGTTTTATGATTATAATTGCATTGGCGCCATTTAGGGGTTAATCTGGTTTATAGATTGTACCTTAATTGTAACTTGAATCTACCAATTTGTAATTTAGACATCTTTCAGTATAGTCTTTATAGGAAAATTAAACTTCTTACAAGGAAACATTCATCTTTCCATATATTTGTTTTATTCTCGGCAGATGGACGCAGCAGCAGAAGTATCTCAGAGGAACTTCTTATTTTATCTCCAAATTGTAAAATACAAAATTACGACATTACCCCAGATTCTTCAGGAGAAAACCCTATTACCCCAGTTATACATCACGTACTTCACTCTGCAGATATATCATCTCATCATGCTCATCATGGGGAATGTTCTCTTGATAGCTCATATATTGGTTCATATACTACAGCTCTTAGAGTAGATAAGATATTTCCCCATGCTATAAATGCCAAATGTTTTACAAAGAACAAAAAGGTTATTACCCATCAGTCAAAAAAGACAGGTGAAAATACATTTTCATGTTCTGAGTGTGGGAAATATTTTAATGATAAATCAACTTTTGTTAGACATCAGAGAATTCACACAGGTGAGAAACCATTTTCATGTTCTGAGTGCGGGAAATGTTTTAATGATAAATCAGCCTTTGTTACACATCAGAGAATTCACACAGGTGAGAAACCATTTTCATGTTCTGATTGTGGGAAATGTTTTACACAGAAATCATCTCTTGATAGACATCAGAGAATTCATACAGGCGAGAAACCATTTTCATGTTCTGAGTGCGGGAAATGTTTTAATGATAAATCAGCCTTTGTTAGACATCAGAGGCTTCACCCTGGTGCAAAACCATTTTCATGTTCTGAGTGTGGAAAATATTTTCGAGACAAATTGGCTCTTGTTACACATCAGAGAATTCATACGGGTGAGAAACCATTTTCATGCTCCAAGTGTGGGAAATGTTTTAATAATCAATCAACCTGTGTTAGACATCAGATAATTCACACAGGTGAGAAACCATTTTCATGTTCTGAGTGTGGGAAATGTTTTACACGACAATGCGCTCTTATTCTGCATAAGAGGCTCCACACAGGTGAGAAACCATTTTCATGTTCTGAGTGCGGAAAATGTTTTGCACAGCAATCAGCGCTTATTCCACATGAAAGACTTCACACAGGTGAGAAACCATTTTCATGTTCTGATTGTGGAAAATGTTTTACACAACAATCAGCACTTATTCCACATAAAAGAGTTCACACAGGTGAAAAACCATTTTCATGTTCTGAATGTGGGAAATGTTTTAATGGTCAGTCAGCCTTTGTTACACATCAGAGAATTCACACAGGTGCTAAACCATTTGCATGTTCTGAATGTGGAAAATGTTTTACACATAAATCGGGTCTTGTAATACATCAGAGATTTCATACAGGCGAGAAACCATTTTCATGTTCTGATTGTGGGAAATGTTTTAATGATCAATCAACTTTTGTTAGACATGTGAGAACTCACACAGGTGAGAAACCATTTCCATGTTCTGATTGTGGGAAATGTTTCACACATAAATCAGCTCTTGTTAAGCATTTGAGAATTCACACAGGAGAAAAACAATTTCCATGAACATACATGAAACAAAAATTGCAGCTATACTGAAAATACTTCTTGATGTAAATCATAAGTTGATCATCTTTGCTATACATCAGTTTAGACTTCATTCCTGTTCATACACTAAGGAGTTAATTTTTAGGTGGACGCATATGCACATGTGTACATAAGAAAGGTGCATGCATGAAAAAGCATACTTCCATCTGTATGTAAGTCGCATGCATCTTGTGATGGGATGAACTAGTAATCACACCAGGTATAATAGTGTGTATGTATACCAATGGAAAGCATGTTCTACGTAAGTGTATGTGTCAATCCATAATCAGCCAATCAGAAGCAGCTACACAGTAGTTATCAATATTACTATCACGTGTCTTTGCACCAGCCCTCCATCATCCGCAAGGCATACAGCTCCTAAAATCAGTGTATTAATCCACGCCTATTTGAGTCACAATTATGTGAACATCAACTTACTGTGCATTGCATACACTTAATCCTTCTCCCCCCCCAGGTGTAAAAAGTCATCAGATAGACCAAAATTTTAGTATGTGTGTATGCGTGCACATTTTTTGCTGTGATTATGCAGTAAGAAAATTTGTATCTTTAAGTTAAAAAAAAATAATAAGACCCTTCTAAATGAGCCACTTGGTGTAAATATATTTTATTTTCAGGACACATTCAGATTCCCATTTGCATTTCACTTTAAGGGCACTTCACATCCAGTCTTATTATGTCATAGATAAATGAGCATGTTTTTTTCTATTCTTCTGCACATATTAAGCAAAGATTAAGTAATAAACACTACTATAATTGTTAGAAGTGGGGACTCTCACAAGTACATTATATATGTGAAATATTTACCCAAAAATCCATCAAGAGTAAAACTTAAAATTACAGTTCTAAAATAGTAATAGTGCGTCGTATACCCATAGACTGTCTTCCGTTACACCCTCTAGCACAGGGTCTATCACCCCTATTTTACATTTACCTCTATGTGATATAATGTGCCTTCAAGTACCATCTAAAGGGTTAATGAATAAATTAAAGCTTAAATGATCAATGTCGCTCCCGATGCTCCTATATCTAATCTCCAGGTGTTGCTGTAAATAAAACATCAAATGTGTTATCATCTGAAATCTTGTTGACCACTATAGAACTTACTGAAGGAGAAAGAGGGTGATAAACCGGTGTAAACAGAAATGTTATAGCTCTATAAGGGTAAAATTAGGTTTTGGAATATGAGTCTGTATTTCATTTAAAGCTGCATAAAACATTTATTGTGAAACATGGATTTTTTTTCCCATTGGCTGCATATAAAACCCAAAAACTATGTTCACAACAGTTTACATTCACAATCCAGGCTGCAATCCATAGAGCACCGTGGGAGTTTATGTGCTGGTGCTGCTTGTAAGCAGTTTGTTATGATTAATGACGTTCATGGTGTTCCACATTAATATTGCTCATGTGAGATGTTTATTTGTATATTATAAAATGTTGAATGTTTGAATATTACCATATTCCTGTACTGACTTCATTGTTTGTGTACCATGTTCACTTTTTGCAACATGTAATTAAAAAATACTTCAATAAAAGATAGAAAAGTGTTTCACATATTATATATATAATGGAGAAAAGTATTTGGATGCTTGACCATAACACCAACAGGGGACTAAGACATTTTATGCAAATACATATACTTTTAATATGATAACACTTCCACTCTTCTTGGAAGACTTTCCACAAGATGTTTGAGTGTTTCTGTGGGAATTTGTGTCCATTCACTTTATAGAGCATTTATGAGGTCAGGCCCTGATGTTGGATGACAAGGTCTGGCTCACAATCTCCATTCCAGTTCATCCCAAAGGTGTACGATGGGGTTGAGGTCAGGGCTTTGTGCGGCCAGTCAAGTTCTTCCACATTGAACTCATCAAACCATGTCTTTGTAGTCCTTGCTGTGTGCACTGGGGCAGTCATGTTGGAAAAGAAAAGGGCCTTCCCCAAAATGTTGTCACAAAGTTGGAAGCATAGCATTGTCCAAAATGTCTTGGTATGCTGAAGTATTAAGATTGCCCTTCACTGGAGATAAGGGGCCTAGCCCCAAACCTGAAAAACAGCCCCATACCATTATCCCTACTCTCCCAAACTTCACAGTTGGCATAATGCAGTCAGGCAGTTAATGTTCTCTCGGCATCCGCCAAAACCAGACTCGCCCATCTGACGGCCAAACAGAGAAACGTGATTTGTCACTCCAGAGAACACGTTGCCACTGCTCCACAATACAGTGTCGGTAGGATTTACACCACTCCATCCGATGCTTGGATTTGGTCTTGGTGATGTGAGGCTGCATGTAGATGCTCGGCCATGGAAACCCATCCATTAAGCTCCCGCAACACAGTTTATGTGCTTACATTAATGACAGTGGGAGTTCGGAACTCTTCAGCTATGGAATCAGCAGAGCGTTGGCGACTTTTACGCACCGTGATCTGTGATTTTACGTGGTCTTCCGCTTTGTGGCAGAGTTGCTCTTGTTCCTAAACGCTTAGACTTTATAATAATATCACTTACAGTTGAACGTGGAATATCCAGCAGGGATGAAGTTTCAAAAACCATCTTATTGCAAAGGTGGTATCCTATCACAGTACCACACTTGAATCACTGAGCTCTTCAGAATGATCCATTTTGTATCACAAATGCTTGATTTTATACACCTCTAGCAACAGGTCTGATTAACACACTTCAATTCAACAATTAGAAGGTGTGGTCAAATACTTACATCCATATAGTGTGTGTGTATATGTATGTGGATATATATATATATATATATGTGTGTGTGTGTATATATGTATATATATATATATATACAGTCATGGCCAAAAGTTTTGAGAATGACACAAACATTATTTTTCACAAAGTCTGCTGCCTCAGTTTTTATGATGCCAATTTGCTGTTAAGAGCGTTTTGTCGCTATCCAATAACGATTGTCGAATCTCGATTTGTGTTTCCAACGCACAAAGATTTATTCTCAAAAAGTAGCAGTATATATATCTTAGCGAAATAATAGTAAGTACAGCCGTTACTTATCGCAGGTGCTCTGGATCCAGTGAACAGTCATTCAGTCCTGAAGTCTGTGGTCTAGGTGACTGAACTCTGGATGAGGAGCTGCTGCTTATATGCAAAGAGATACAGTAAAACAATTCAAAGGTGTGGCTGGCTTCTATTGGCCCAGGCATCAGGAGGGTCCAGGGGGTTGCAGATCATGGGCTAGTTTAAGCTCAGGAATCCAAAGGAGGGGGTCATCTCTCCAGGGGATGGGTTCTGATCTTCCCGCCAAGATTTCTCATCATAATAATTCCTTAACATTAATAACTTGCGTATGCACTCTGCGATCCCTTCGCAGAGTGAACCGAACAGTGGGAAATGCGAAGGGGATTAGTATGATACCACACATGACTTGATTCCTTCAACGTGTACCATATGTTTTACTGATATTCATATAACTTATACTATTACACATAAATACTACTATATTTCGACATAAATGACTATGTGTTGCAACTACCATTAATGTGTACTGTTTTACAAGTGTGCGTGTTTGTGCGAATGTGTGTAAAAGACTAAATACTGTTGTTGCCACGTGTTGCAGCTGCGTACGCCCTTCCACGCCGAAGCGTGCCATACGCATCTTTTCAAACAAAGACAACCAAGTTTGCTCGATTTTAATTGAAATGACTTTATCCAATTTGCTGACTTCGACAGCTCCACCCTTTGATAGTATAATAAACTATCACCTAATCACCGTTTCAAGTTCAGGGTTATACAACACTTCTTCACATACCATGATCTCGGTGTCTTGCACCACCCTTTTTTGTCTCGTTCTCAGTGTTTCTCCTAGAAGACTGTTTCCCACACTTCAACACAGTAGGAACACATTTGACACATAAACCAATTGCTAAGATGACACCCAGTATAAGGAGAAGGAGCTTACCTACACTAGCAACCATTTCCTGTACCCATTCCCCCAGACCAGAGAACCATTTCACAGGGTTCAACCACGAGAACCAACCTGCCACCTTTTCCCCGACCTTATATAATGAAGAATTATGGTTCCTTCGAAATTCCCATTTCAGTTGCAGAATTTCATCCATCTTCCGGTCTATAACCTCCTTAGGGTCATCCGTATTATTAGTAATGTACGTGCAACATTTGACACCGAACTGGGTGGCCAGTGTCACACAATACCCACCAGTAATAGAGGTGAGATAATTTAGTACCAGTCTATGTTGCACCAACTCCTTCTTGTACGCTTGTAGCTCCCTTCCAGTATACCTGAAAGTGTCATCATACATCTCAGTGATATTGTCTATTAATTTAGCTAGGTCTTGGATATATTTAAAGTTTAACGTTCTCCGAGCGGTCCTGGTGAGATCTAGAGCAACCATAACTGGAAACCCGCGGTTTCACTAATCAATTTTGTAGCTATGGGTTCCCCACCAGGAATCAAATTTCTCTTGTCACGGTGTTCATACTGTGTGTGTATGTATGGTGGTGATGTAGTCTTGTGAATACCAACCATTTCTTCATGAGTAATAGTCATGATTTCAGGAACCAGTTTAGCTAAAAAACACAAGCCCTTGGAACTCGGAGTCACCCAGGAATAAGCTTTCCTTCCACAAACAAAATACACATCATCAGGGAGAACATAAGGAACAGTATGTCCATTAATTATATCACAGAGTTTCGATAAAACTACCCATGCCTAGTGTCTCCATTTGCTCAAGACACGTGTCAGCATGGATGACATTTTTGCAATTATCTATAGAGACTTTTCCAATGGATACTTTCTTATGTTTGGTTACACGCCCTAATTTGTGACTTCCATCAACATTCCTGCTTATTGGTGGCCTCAGTCTCCCTTCAAAATGAGTGTGGCATGGTTGTCAAAATCACTCTTTAATGTTTGAGGTGGGGTAATTCTAGAACTGTGGAGGAGACAGAAAGTGGAGGTAAACGGTCTTGTTTTGAGCTACAATAACTGTATTCTAAAAAATAAACATCATCATCATTTATTTATATAGCGCCACTGATTCCGCAGCGCTGTACAGAGAACTCATTCACATCAGTTCCTGCCCCATTGGGGCTTACAGTCTACATCCCCTAATATAGTTATAAACTGAAGGCAAAAATTATGGAATTTTTTAAATAAAATATGGAGTTACTTTATCTCCACTTTCTTCCTCCTCCGGGTTACTAGAATTCTCCCCAGAAAGTTACTTATCAAGCTTTATCTGAGCATGCTCCTTGCAGGATCAAGCAACACAATAGCAGTTGGTAGTTGTGGCTGGATCATTTATAAATAACTTTTTGTATAAATATATTTACAATACTAGTGCAGTGCACCAATTTATATCATTGCAATTGTACTGATTTTTGATACTGTGTATTAGAAGTGTACTGATTTCTGAGATAGTATGTCATATTTGGGTTCTGTAACTTTTCTATAGGAAATCCCAAGTAAGCATATGTGTGGAGGGGATGAGTTTTTGCAACTGTCTGGAGATAGGTAATCTCATGTTCATTACACCTTTTCATCGCTGAATGACCAACACATCAGCTGAGCCTGAAAGCTCAGAGGGGTAATTAGACTGGCTGGTAGACTTCCTATGTGTGTAAGACTCAGGATATAAGTGAACACAGAATAATGTGAATTTTGCAAGTTAAATTGCATTAAAAGCAAGATTAGAGAAAATTTTATATCCTGATAGTAAACATTCAATAAAAAACCTCAGATGTTGTGGTGCTTCTAGCAGCAATGTAAAAAGGTCTCACTGTCCGGGGGACGAGATCAGGGGTCTCCTGAGAGAAGCTGCAATCTATGCTGTGAGTTGCACTTGTTTGATTTACAGTGAGGGACATTAGGCCCCTCACTCTAGAGAGTGTACTACACTGTGTTAGCTTGTAGCCAGACGGCTGGGATTTTGTTTATGTTTTGCTATGTGTTGCAAGCTGGTGAATAAAACTAGCTGAGGCTATTAACCTGAAACGTTGGACTTAAGTGATTTCTCTGGCTGAAGTGCAACCGTCCACCCCAGAGGACGGCGACTCCGATACAATTTTACTACATATGGTGAAGAATGTGAGCATTGCACTTTAATTTCAGCCAAAAAGAGACTGTGTGAAAATTTAAAGAGACAGGCACCCAATTTTGGGAAAGTACTCTATATGACAAAGTCTTATGAACCCTAACCCGGGACATCGCCAGCTGATTAAGAAAGCTACATTCTGTCCTATTCTTGTACTGGGAGGTAACATGGAAGATATACTCAAAGCGTTGATACAATCTTCTGCGGTCCAGCAGGAAACTAACAGGCAACAGCAGGCAACTAATGCAGCTCAGAAGGAAGCTACCAGGGTCCAGCAGGAAACTAACAGGCAGCAGCAGGCAACTAATGCAGCTGAGCAGGAAGCTACCAGGGTTACAGCAGAAAACGAACAGGCTACAGAAGATAGTCAATGTAGAGTCCCACAGGCGATTACAAGCCATTGAGGAGTCCCAGAGGCTACAACAGGCAGCCAATGAGGAAAGCCTGAGGCAACAACGCCTAGACCTAAAGTGGTGGTGCAGACTCTTGCGGCCCTGCCTGACAAGGCTTCCCCGGAAGTCACAAATAGCTCCAGCTCTATACCGGCTAGAAATTTTCTTCAAAAGATGACCAGGGGAGATGAAGATGATGAAGCCTATTTAACAACTTTTGAGAGAACTGCTGAAAGCTAAAGTTGGCCTAATGCTCAGTGGGCCGGCCTATTGGCTCCCTTCCTATCTGGGGAGTTGCAAAAGGCATACTATGATCTAAGCATTACTGATGCCAAGGACTGTGATAAATTGAAGGCGGAAATTCTGACCCGTTTGGGTGTCACAATGTCTGTCCGGGCGCAAAGAGTAAATCGTTGGGGATACCAGGAGGATAAATCTCCCCGCTCATAGATGCATGACCTAATCCACCTCACAAATAAATGGTTACATCCGGAGACTTTGACAGGCCCCCAAATTGTGGAAAGGATCGGGATGGATCGCTATTTATGGGCCCTGCCTGCAACTCTGCGCAAGTGGGTAAGCCTTGGAGACCCCAAAATAGCAGACCTGCTTGAGTAAATGGTTGAGAGGTGTCTGGCAGCTGAGGAACTAACGAGTATACCCCTCCGGCCAGTAGTTCGGCTACGCCGATCTCCAGTGACTTCTGGTAAGACTGTTCCAGGGAAAAAAGGTGCTGGGCGGTGGAATGAGCTGAAACAACCAGAGACTGAAGGTCGGGAACCTGGAGATTGGCCAGTTATGCCAAGAAGGTCCCAGCCTCGTATAAGACTTGATAGAAATGTAATAAGATGTTTTAGATGTAGTGAATTAGGCCATATTGCTGCTAATTATTTACTTACCTCTGAGCCTATGCAGTGTGATACTGCTTTTGTACGGCACAGTGTCTTTCTTTACCCAACTGGCCTGCACTGCAGACCAACACCCTGAGTCAGACAAACAAATGTGTGTAATTACCATAGAAGGCAAAAGTGTAAAGGCTCCGAACCCAGCCACACTCTGTTACTGATATGAGGCTACACCAAAGATTAATGTTATGTACTCATCTGATCAGATTTATTATCACTGCAATAAGTTTGACTACAAAAAATAGGGCTAATTTCTCAGTGTGAGGATACAGGGTTTAACGTAACCATCTGGACCGCACAGCTGGCCTACCCGGTATTATTATTATTATCCTTTATTTGTTAGGCGCCACAAGGTATCCGCAGCGCCGCACACAGTACTAACAGTAGACTATACAGGGTGAAACCATACAGAACAATGAACAAAAAGTACCAATACTTCAGAAACTCCGGCCAGTCATATGCAGTAAAGACGGAGCGGAAGAACAGGTATGGAGACAGGAGGGGAGGGGGCCCTGCTCATACGAGCTTACATCCTAAGGGAGGGTAAATAGACCAGGCACAAGAGGAGCCAGTTGAGGCAAGAGGAGAGAAGGGAGGAAGAGCTAAAGGGAGGAGATGGGGGTTAAGTAGATTGTTGGTAGGCTTTGAGGAAGAGGTGAGTTTTGAGTGCACGTTTGAAGGAGCACAGAGTAGGAGAGAGACGGATGGAACGAGGGAGGTCGTTCCAGAGAAGGGGGGCTGCGCGGCAAAAGTCTTGGATTCTGGAGTGGGAAGAGGTGATAAGAGTGGAGGAGAGGCGGCGATCATTAGCTGAGCGCAGGGAGCGGGCAGGAGTGTGAATGGAGAGGAGGTTAGAGATATAAGGGGCAGTAGAGTTGGAGAGAGCCTTGTAAGTGGTGGTGAGGAGTTTGAAAAGGATTCTGTAGGGGAAGGGGAGCCAGTGTAAGGGGAGGCAGAGGAGGAGTGGCGTGAGAGGAAGATGAGTCTTTCAGCCGCATTGAGTATAGAGCAAAGGGGGGAGAGACGGGAGTGGGGGAGGCCAGTGAGGTTACAATAATCGAGGCGGGAGATGATGAGTGCATGGATGATAGTTTTGGTGACATCCTGAGTGAGAAAAGGACGGAGGAAAGATAATGAGTTCAGTTTTAGAGATATTGATTTTGAGAAAGCGCTCGGACATCCAGGAGGAGATGGCGGAGAGGCAGTCGGATACCCGAGCGAGGAGGGTGCAGGAAAGATCAGGAGAGGAGATATAGAGTTGAATGTCGTCAGCATACAGGTGATACTGAAGACCGAAGGAGGAGATGAGAGCACCAAGGGAGGAAGTGTGGAGCGAAAAAGAGTAGAGGGCCAATAACAGAGCCCTGCGGGACTCCTACGGGGAGAGGGTAGGGGGAGGCGGAAGAACCAGACGTGGATACAGAGAAGGAGCGATTAGCGAGGTATGAGGCGAACCAGGCATGGACAGAACCAGAGAGGCCGAGAGAGAGAAGAGTTTGCAGCGGGAGGGGTGGTCCACGGTGTCAAAGGCTGCAGAGAGGTCAAGGTGGATGAGAACGGAGAAGTGATCCTTGGATTTGGCTGATAGGAGATCATAGTATCCTTGGCCAGGGCAGTTTCGGTAGATTGGAGGGGGCGGTAGCCAGATTGGAGAGGGTCAAGGAGGGAATTGTCCGCGAGGTGCCTGGTTAGGCGGCTGCAGACAATCCGCTCAAGTAATTTGGAGGCATAGGGGAGAAGAAAGATAGGACGATAATTAGCAAGAGAGGTGGGGTCAAGATTGGGTTTTTTGAGGATAGGAGAGTTAAGAGCGTGTTTAAAAGAGGAGGGTACTACACCAGAGGAGAGTGATAGGTTGAAAAGGTGTGCTAGGTAAGAGCAGGCCGTTGGTGAGAGAGAGCGAAGGAGGTGGGAGGGGATGGGATCGAGAGGGCAGGTAGAGGGTGGAGAGGAAAGAATACCTATCCAAGGTTCAGAATCACCCAGGCAAATATCCGACCTCGTAAATTTAGCCTTTACTACCCCTCCCACGGGGGGAAGGGGGGATGATGGAAGTTAACGGACTTCACTATTATATTTTTTTTGTCAAATAATGTCAGTATACCAAATTTCAGGTCAATTGGATGAGCCCTTTCTGAGAAAATAGTTTTTTCCACACACACACACACACTAACACACGCCGCTAGGCTTTTATATATTAGAGATAGATATATATATATATATATATATATATATATATATATATATATATATATATATATATATAGATATATAGATATATATAGGGGCCCCGGTGCACTGCGCTTTGCCCGGGGGTCCAAAATGTTGTAAAAGAGGGCCCTGACAAAATGGCAGCACAAAACAGCAACAACAGATGTAAATAATAATAACTTGCAACACATATCACTACAGTATGGCATAGATAACATACAGGGTAAAATAAAAACACCTCACGCCTCTCTCCTTTAAGACTACCAGCAAACGTAGTGGCCCTAAGTAACTGTCACTCCGCTTTCGGCAGACACACAGCTCCCCAAGACCTGGAGAGGTAAATCCGGGCACGGCAGTACTCCAGGGACCGATTGTCCCTTTCCTGTCAGGGGCAGAGATTAATATATCTCAACGCCAGCCTGACCTCAGCTATCACTCTTAAGTGAATCCCAATTTGCTGCCCTCTCTGGGTGTCTTTTAAGCCCAAAAATTACCTCATCAGCAATTCCAGGACCTGCCTGATTGGTCCTTTTTCTGTGTTTACCATTTCACAGGTAAACATACAGACAAAGGGATAGCAGCTGTCACTCCTGATTTAGTTAAGAACAGGTATTGTTATGTGGCTACACAGCAACGTTTGTTTAAACAGAGATGAGGATCCAGACACCTTTACATTTAAATCCACAATGCCTTCCTCTGTAATTAAACATAGAGCTCTGTCTGGGGACCTGTTTCCTATGCTAGCAGACACAGACCCACAGGTAAAGGAAGACAGGAGATCCCCTGGTGTGATGTACATTCATACAGGACTGGTGGACAATAATCCTTTTGCCTAGACTGAAACAATGGACTAGTCTGCAGGATAACAATACAAGCCGACAGACTTTTTAACTACTTTCAAAATAGAATATACACAAGTCTAAATATGACTGAGAAATATGGGGAACCAGAGGGCTAGAAAAAGTATGTTTTGTATAGTCCGCAGTTGACAGGTTGAGGTGATATTAATACCTCCTTTCCCCACACTCAGGTGCACAATGATTTACAGCACTGTGTTCATCACACAATTATATACTCTAAGATATCAATTGACAATCAATATAGCTGGTCAAAACACTTAGTACTACAATGTCTGACAGAATGGACTTCCTATGCCACACTGTCTTGTTGCTGGGAACCGGCTGGGACTGCCTTGCCACCGCCCCCTTTCTTTATCCCAAATGCACCCCCGCTAAATGCCATAAGGGGTGCTCTGCTGCCACCGCTAAGCTCCTTTACTAGCGTGTGGAACCGCTTCCTTCTGGGTGCTAGTGTACCCCCTTGCTGGGCAACTGGGCTGGTACCCCTAACTGTCTCCTTCAGATCAGGGTTGCTGTGGATGGTTCTCCCTGGCCTCCCACACTGGCCAGAGCTGCAGGTAGCGGGCACAGTGTTGTTATTAGATGATGGGTCCCAAACCTGAGAACAGCTGGATAATGGTTTAGATTGGTCCAATCTGTAGGTCACAGGAATTACAGCAGGTACATAGTCATCAAAGCGGGATCCTGAAGCAGTGATGTTTAATGCTCAGAAAGGATCCTTATGAGGACTGTTACACATAAGTTAGAGGTACTAGTGATCTTCCAGAAGTCCAGATGGTATATACCAGATGAAATAAAAAATACAGCTCTTTATATACTGTTCTGACACAAATGTTGGGCAGGGGAAGGGTTTACCCCCGGCCATATCTGGCACCACAACATCTATTACATTCAATATTTAGCATCAGGATGCAATATTCTCTAAACTTGGATTTAACGCATTTAAACTTAACAAACTTGATATCAATCAGTGATTTCCCTAATCACTTGCTGTTACATTATTCAAATAGTTCCCCTATCTCTTTCACAGGACACACAGGACATCGATCACCTGCTGTGCATTCAGGCTAAAAGATGTGTTGAATGAAAACAATTAAACAGATATCACCATGTCAAACAGGCGCTCAAAAAAGTGGCTGCTTGTAGCTACCTCGCAGAGGATACACCAGATTGCTCCAAGAAAAGTAAAAGAAATAGAAGAGGAACTGACAAGCGCCAATAAGTACACTATAGAGACAGTAAATGAGTTCATAAATATGTAGAAAATTCTTATCAACTTCAGGACTCTGTAAAGTCCTCCTATAGAGACACCACCTCTCCTCACTAGTGACTTCCCCTGCGGAGATCCCTTCCACCGCTATCCCCATGCTGCAGACTTGATTATAAAATGGCCCTTCCGTGAGGCTCACCGTCACCGCTTCTTCATATTGTAAAGAGTCTCCTCCCGAGAACCAATCAGACAGACCATCCGAATATCACGTGGAAAGAGAAACATATCCACATAGCGTAATTCAGATCTTAAACGATATTGCGTTGTAAAAGGATTTTTCCCCCCTTTTGGGTTACAATCTCCTTAATATACTGGCAAATGTATGTATGACCATTTAATACCGTTATATATATGACTATTACCGTCAACCAACTCCTCGCAAAAGGTATTTCTAAATTGACTCAAGAAACATCATTCTTATATTCCCTTATATCGACAGACTTCAAGAATATAGCTTCATTTAAAGTGTGTTGTATTATATTATAGAACAATAAACAGCGTAACAATATTTTACACAAAATATAGTTTTTAGTGTAATATATAACACTTATTGCCTGTAATATACATATATATGTAATTGTGTGTGTGTGTTTTGACTAACTATTGTCTAAAGGTGTGTGTGTGTGTATGCATTGTGTAGTGAAGGGGGAGGGGAGAATCCATATAGACCAGCATGCACACCTCACCCAAAGTCCAGCGGCCATTTTTAAACACATGGTTACAACCAGTTCAAACTACTCCACTTTCTATGCATAAACCAACATAAAACCACACAGGACTATGTATAACATCAATACAAAATGTTATATTTAATGATCTGATCACTTCCTAATCCATCACTTTCTATTCATGTACATTAAACTGAATAACGCAAACTCACTTCCTGAAACCAACACAAAACCACACAGGACTATGTATAACACCAATACAAAATGTTATATTTAACGATCTGATCACTTCCTAATCCATCACTTTCTATTCATGTACATTAAAGCAAACTCACTTCCTTCAAAGTCCATTATGGAACTTCTTACAATGTAGTCACCATCCAAAATGGCTGACTTTCCATGCTTTGTTATAAACACATGTAGGCCCACAAGGCCTCACTTACTAAACAATGTGAAGTCAGTACAGACCCATTACTCATTACAAGCAGTATTTAGCCAATCCACCACAATTAGCTCTCTATTCAGCCGTTAACACACAATGTCCACTGGCCAATTTTAACACATGATATTTCACATAAAGCACCAATGTTTCCAGGACCAAAACTTAATCAACAAAGAACCATGCATAGCACAAAAGTCTCCATGACCAAAGCCTAACCAATACAGAACCATGTATAACACAACATAAATGCTTTCATGACCAAAGCCTAACCAATCGATCCCAAGCACAACAGGAATTCAAACTATGTATAACACAAATGCTTTCATTTATCCCAACCAGGCATGCATCTATGTCACACTTTCATTCTCACTTAAACTTTCACTTACAACATTCATTCTCAAGTTACAACATTCATGTATCCATACTCACTCACCTTTTACTACATTCCAGCTCCATAATTCACACTAGTCAGGGCCTATGTAGGCCTGTTCACCTAGGAGCTGCATGACCTCTCAGTCCGGCAATCAAGCATGGAGTGAGGCTAATGTCTCTGTGTGTAGTAAAAGCCTTTGTGGGCGGAGTCTACAACCTGGCTACAGTCTTTCATATGTTAATTACAGGCCAAATGTTCCAAAACCTGTATTTACAACTCATAGTCCCAGGTGGGGGGAGGAGTTTTTCCTAGTCAGTGTGCTAATTCAATTGTAGTTGACTCTGTTATAGGTTATAAAATAATAGATTATTTATGTACTCTTTATCATGCGTCTTCCTGTATAAATCATCGCTCGCACCCTGAATGGAGCAGAAAACAAATTAAGAGTTCAGAGCGTTCAGTCTGTGAGGTATAATCAATCTCCCCACCAAACGCGTTCCAGCTCTCCTGGAGCCTATCTCAATTTGAATGGATAGCGGTGCAAAGGATTTCCGCAAAAGTCTCTCAGATGAACAGACTTACTTAGCATGGGACTTCCTTTCTTCACAAGTTACAGAACCAAGTTGCCTCCAAAATCTCATGTTAAATCAATAAACAAACAATATGAAAATAAATATATTTACACTCCAGCGCTGGGACTTAACCCTATTGGTGCTGTGCGCCAGTTACTAAGCGCTACCACAGTGCCCATACATTAAATATATAAGAATTCCCTTTAAAACATTTTTACATTCCCTAGTGCTTGGGTTTAACCAATTTGATGCTGTGATGGCCATCTTCATTATGTGGGAGGTAAGGGAGACCTGGACACACAAAAGGTTACTTAAAGAAAGGCTATTACATACTTACTAATGTAGTGGTTATTACATACTTACTAATATAAAGGTTATTCCATACTTACTGATGTAAAGGTTATTACATACTTACTAATGTAAAGGTTATTCCAAATTTACTGATGTAAAGGTTATTCCATACTTACTGATGTAAAGGTTATTACATACTTACTAATGTAAAGGTTATTCCATACTTACTGATGTAAAGGTTATTCCATACTTACTGATGTAAAGGTTATTACATACTTACTGATGTAAAGGTTATTCCATACTTACTGATGTAAAGGTTATTACATACTTACTAATGTAAAGGTTATTACATATTTACTGATGTAAAGGTTATTCCATACTTACTGATGTAAAGGTTATTACATACTTACTAATGTAAAGGTTATTACATACTTACTGATGTAAAGGTTATTCCATACTTACTGATGTAAAGGTTATTACATACTTACTAATGTAAAGGTTATTCCATACTTACTGATGTAAAGGTTATTACATACTTACTGATGTAAAGGTTATTCCATACTTACTGATGTAAAGGTTATTACATACTTACTAATGTAAAGGTTATTCCAAATTTACTGATGTAAAGGTTATTCCATACTTACTGATGTAAAGGTTATTATATACTTACTAATGTAAAGGTTATTACATACTTACTGATGTAAAGGTTATTACATACTTACTAATGTAAAGGTTATTACATACTTACTGATGTAAAGGTTATTACATACTTACTAATGTAAAGGTTATTCCAAATTTACTGATGTAAAGGTTATTCCATACTTACTGATGCAAAGGTTATTCCATACTTACTGATGTAAAGGTTATTACATACTTACTGATGTAAAGGTTATTCCATACTTACTGATGTAAAGGTTATTACATACTTACTGATGTTAAGGTTATTACATACTTACTAATGTAAAGGTTATTACATACTTACTAATGTAAAGGTTATTACATACTTACTGATGTAAAGGTTATTACATACTTACTAATGTAAAGGTTATTCCATACTTACTGATGTAAAGGTTATTACATACTTACTGATGTAAAGGTTATTCCATACTTACTGATGTAAAGGTTATTACATACTTACTAATGTAAAGGTTATTACATACTTACTGATGTAAAGGTTATTCCATACTTACTAATGTAAAGGTTATTCCATACTTACTGATGTAAAGGTTATTCCATACTTACTGATGTAAAGGTTATTCCATACTTACTGATGTAAAGGTTATTCCATACTTACTGATGTAAAGGTTATTACATACTTACTAATGTAAAGGTTCTATGGGGAGACGTATGTGGGGTTAGACGTGTGTGATTTCTGCACTAAGTGGGATTTTCTCACAAAGTGGACGAAAATGCACAGTTAGACAACACAGCAACTAATCCTCATCTTTCTTTTCTCTTTTCATCTTCAGGTATGTTCATCCATGCTGCTACTACTGCTCTGATCATTATTCTGTGAATTTCATCCCTGCAATCTGTGTTTAAGTATGTTCATCCATGCTGCTACTACTGCTCTGATCATTATTCTGTGAATTTCATCCCTGCAATCTGTGTTTAAGTATGTTCATCCATGCTGCTACTACTGCTCTGATCATTATTCTGTGAATTTCATCCCTGCAATCTGTGTTTAAGTATGTTATAGGAAACTGTTATCTGTTTAAACTTAGGTTGGCACAGTCTTTTATTGCTGCCTAATTTATGATAGGTATCTGGCCTCTATCCTTTCCCACAAATGTTTTCTTTTCCTTTGATTAGCTGACCAATTAGCACATCTGTAGTGTATTCCTAAATTAGACTGACTACATCTTAGCTTCATTCTATGGGGAGACGTATGTGGGGTTAGACGTGTGTGATTTCTGCACTAAGTGGGATTTTCTCACAAAGTGGACGAAAATGCACAGTTAGACAACACAGCTGGCCAAACATTGGACTACATTTGACTTGCTTTTACTCCCATCAATAAGCAACATCTGCCACAGCCTATTTCAGCACTACTTGTCTATTTATATGGAATACTGCTAAGAGGTAATTCTTAAAATACCCTTGCTTTTTGCTTTTACCCCTTTTATCACAATGTTTCACAAATTGCTTTTCTTAGTCTCATTTCATGGCATGATCTTTAGGACTGTGTCATCTTTCACCCCTCCACCAACACACAAATTTGTTCATATTGCACCTGCATTACTCCACTCACCTCTATTTAACACCCATGAACTGTTGTCCTATTTATTATCTCTAACAAGTACAGCCTCCACCTGTCGCCAGAAAATAAAAGGCCACACATCTTACAATCCCCTTGCCTATCTTTCGCTCACTCTGCTTCTATTAGCTGGTGATATATCACCTAATCCAGGTCCCCCACACTCCTCACACACACATACATCAGAACACTACCGTTCTATAGCAAACCTCAAACACATCACCTGTCTCCCCTCTCTTCCCAAGTCCTTTAAATGTGCCCTTTGGAATGCACGCTCTGTTTGTAACAAACTTACCTCCGTTCATGATCTCTTCCTCTCAAAAAACCTCAACCTTCTGGCAATAACAGAAACATGGCTTATGCAATCAGACACTGCCTCACCTGCAGCACTTTCACATGGTGGCCTCCATCTCACCCACACCTCCAGACCTGAAGGCAGACAAGGAGGTGGGGTTGGACTACTTCTCTCCCCACAGTGCACATACACAGTTCTACCAAATGTCCCATCACTCACGTTCACATCTTTTGAAGTACATGCTATTCGCATTTTTAATCCATTCTCCCTACGTGTTGCGGTGATCTATCGTCCCCCTGGAGCACACAAACAATTTATTGAGGATTTCTCTGCATGGCTCCCTCACTTCTTATCTTCAGACATCCCCACCATCATCATGGGTGACTTCAACATCCCCATTGATAACCCACCTTCCAAAGCTGCTTCCAAACTACTCTCTCTAACATCCTCACTTGACCTCTCCCAGTGGATTGAATCATCTACTCATAAGGATGGCCACTGCCTTGATCTTGTTTTCTCTAGACTATGCTCAGTTTCTAATTTTATTAATACACCCTTCCCCCTCTCGGATCATCACCTTATCAGCTACACTCTCACCCCCACTGCTCTAACCTCTCTACTGTCTGACTCAACCAAGCCTCCTCATACTCGTAGAAATCTTAATTCTATTAATCTTCAACAATTTTCCACCTCTCTCCAACACCTTCTCTCCCCTATCTCTACATTCTCATCCCCTGAGATGGCAGTACCTCATTTTCACCTAACCTTAGCAACGGCCCTTGATCAAGTGGCTCCAGCGACACTTCATACTACACGTCGACTTCGATGTCAACCGTGGCACACCAAAGCAACACGAAATCTTCAAAAACTGTCCCGTAAAGCAGAACGTCACTGGCGTAAATCTCGAAGCTCTAATGACTTCTTCACATATACTTCTGTCTACCACTCCTATCGAAATGCTCTGGACACTGCAAAACAAACATACTTTCAATCTCTTATCTATGCTCAGGCTTCTAACCCCAAACGCCTTTTCAATACATTTAATCATCTTCTCAATCCTCCCACCCCGAACCCTCCATCTACTATCAGTGCTCAGGATCTTGCTTCCTACTTCAAGGACAAGATTGACAAGATCAGACTAGAAATGGTATCCTCTTCCTCAACAAGCCATCAGCTCATTTCCTTCCCACTACCCTCTGACACCCTTTCTTCATTTGACCCCACAAATGAAGAGGAAATTTCTACGCTCTTCTTATCTTCCTACTCTACCTCCTGTCCTCTTGATCCTATTCCCTCGCAAATTGGTAGATCCCTGTCTTCTGTGCTCATTTCACCTCTAACTCAAATCTGTAATCTCTCACTCTCTACTGGCATCTTTCCATCACTATACAAGCATGCAGTGATTACTCCTATTCTAAAAAAACAAAACTCCGACCCAAACTCTCTCTCAAATTACCGTCCCATCTCTCAGCTCCCTTGCCCCTCCAAGCTTCTAGAGAGACTTGCCTACACTCGCCTCACACGCTTTCTTTCCGCAAACAACCTGTTGGATCCTCTTCAGTCTGGCTTTCGTTCTCAACACTCCACAGAGACTGCGCTGACCAAGGTTGTTAATGATCTGATCACTGCTAAGACTGAACGCCATTACTCTCTCCTAATTCTCCTTGATCTCTCGGCTGCATTTGACACCGTTGACCACTCTCTTCTCATACAAACACTGCAATCCCTAGGTCTTCAAGACACAGTTCTATCCTGGTTCTCATCTTACCTCTCTAATCGCTCTTTCACTGTTAATTTCTCTGGAGCCACCTCTGCTCCGCTTCCCCTATCAGTTGGAGTACCACAAGGCTCGGTGCTAGGTCCTCTGCTGTTCTCTATCTATACCGCTTCTCTTGGAAATCTAATAAGTTCCTTTGGCTTTCAGTATCATCTCTATGCGGATGATACCCAAATCTATCTATCCTCTCCTGATATCTCGACATCTGTGTTGTCCCGTGTAACTGACTGTCTTTCTGCCATTTCATCTTGGATGGCCTCTCGTCAACTCAAACTTAATCTTTCTAAAACAGAGTTAATAATATTCCCACCCGCCAACAAGAGCATACCTGACATTTCTATCTCTGTTGATAACATGACCATAAATCCCACCCCACAAGCTCGCTGCCTAGGTGTAATCCTTGATTCACGCCTATCCTTTGTTCCCCACATTGACTCTATATCTAAATCATGTTACATACATCTAAAGAACATTTCCAGAATCCGCACATATCTCACACAGGACACTGCTAAAACCTTAATTCATGCACTAATCATCTCCCGCATTGACTATTGCAATTCCCTCCTTACTGGTCTTCCCAAAAACAGACTCAAACCCCTAAAATCTATTTTACATGCTTCGGCAAGACTGATTTTCCTTGCAAATAGCTATTCCTCTGTTGAATCACTCTGTATGTCTCTACACTGGCTGCCTGTCTTCTACCGAATCCAATATAAAATACTTTTACTAACCTACAAGGCCATCAACAAAGCTGCACCAACATACATCTCCTCTCTTGTCTCAAAATATCTCCCAACTCGGCAACTCCGTTCTGCAAAAGATCTGCGTCTCTCATCCACCCTCATTACATCCTCCCATTCCCGGTTACAGGACTTTTTTCGGGCTGCACCCACTCTATGGAACTCTCTCCCTCGCACAATAAGACTCTCCTCTGTTCTACAAACTTTCAAGCGTTCTCTGAAAACCTACCTATTCAGACAAGCTTATAATATTCCTCAACCACCATCTTAACCTCACTACCTTTAGCCTGTTACACAATTTCACACAAGACAACTACCCCCGGAATAACATTGTTGTGTGACAGGATCATTTGCTTATGAGTCACCCTACCTTTGCAGTCTGGCTGGGCCAAGATGCAAAATGTATACTTAACCTCATGTGTCAATCTCCCATTGTCCCATAGATTGTAAGCTTGCGAGCAGGGCCTTCTCACCTCTTTGTCTGTTTTACCCAGTTTGTTTATTAGTTTATTACATTTGTCCCCAATTGTAAAGCGCTACGGAATATGTTGGCGCTATATAAATAAATGATGATGATGATGAAAGGTTATTACATATTTACTGATGTAAAGGTTATTCCATACTTACTGATGTAAAGGTTATTCCATACTTACTGATGTAAAGGTTATTACATACTAATGTAAAGGTTATTCCATACTTACTGATGTAAAGGTTATTCCATACTTACTGATGTAAAGGTTATTCCATACTTACTGATGTAAAGGTTATTACATACTAATGTAAAGGTTATTCCATACTTACTGATGTAAAGGTTATTCCATACTTACTGATGTAAAGGTTATTCCATACTTACTGATGTAAAGGTTATTACATACTTACTAATGTAAAGGTTATTCCATACTTACTGATGTAAAGGTTATTACATACTTACTGATGTAAAGGTTATTCCAAATTTACTGATGTAAAGGTTATTACATACTTACTGATGTAAAGGTTATTACATACTTACTGATGTAAAGGTTATTCCATACTTACTGATGTAAAGGTTATTCCATACTTACTGATGTAAAGGTTATTACATACTTACTAATGTAAAGGTTATTCCAAATTTACTGATGTAAAGGTTATTACATACTTACTGATGTAAAGGTTATTACATACTTACTAATGTAAAGGTTATTACATACTTACTGATGTAAAGGTTATTATATACTTACTAATGTAAAGGTTATTACATACTTACTAATGTAAAGGTTATTCCAAATTTACTGATGTAAAGGTTATTACATACTTACTGATGTAAAGGTTATTACATACTTACTGATGTAAAGGTTATTCCATACTTACTGATGTAAAGGTTATTCCATACTTACTGATGTAAAGGTTATTCCATACTTACTGATGTAAAGGTTATTCCATACTTACTGATGTAAAGGTTATTCCATACTTACTGATGTAAAGGTTATTCCATACTTACTGATGTAAAGGTTATTCCATACTTACTGATGTAAAGGTTATTACATACTTACTGATGTAAAGGTTATTCCATACTTACTGATGTAAAGGTTATTCCATACTTACTAATGTAAAGGTTATTACATACTTACTAATGTAAAGGTTATTCCAAATTTACTGATGTAAAGGTTATTACATACTTACTGATGTAAAGGTTATTCCATACTTACTGATGTAAAGGTTATTCCATACTTACTGATGTAAAGGTTATTCCATACTTACTGATGTAAAGGTTATTCCATACTTACTGATGTAAAGGTTATTCCATACTTACTGATGTAAAGGTTATTCCATACTTACTGATGTAAAGGTTATTCCATACTTACTGATGTAAAGGTTATTCCATACTTACTGATGTAAAGGTTATTACATACTAATGTAAAGGTTATTCCATACTTACTGATGTAAAGGTTATTCCATACTTACTGATG
Organism: Mixophyes fleayi; assembly: GCF_038048845.1. NCBI lineage: Eukaryota > Metazoa > Chordata > Amphibia > Anura > Limnodynastidae > Mixophyes > Mixophyes fleayi. The sequence continues at coordinate 226,662,543 of NC_134407.1, read as the reverse complement.
TAAAGGTTATTCCATACTTACTGATGTAAAGGTTATTACATACTAATGTAAAGGTTATTCCATACTTACTGATGTAAAGGTTATTCCATACTTACTGATGTAAAGGTTATTCCATACTAATGTAAAGGTTATTCCATACTTACTGATGTAAAGGTTATTCCATACTTACTGATGTAAAGGTTATTCCATACTTACTGATGTAAAGGTTATTCCATACTAATGTAAAGGTTATTCCATACTTACTGATGTAAAGGTTATTCCATACTTACTGATGTAAAGGTTATTCCATACTTACTGATGTAAAGGTTATTCCATACTTACTGATGTAAAGGTTATTCCATACTTACTGATGTAAAGGTTATTCCATACTAATGTAAAGGTTATTCCATACTTACTGATGTAAAGGTTATTCCATACTTACTGATGTAAAGGTTATTCCATACTTACTGATGTAAAGGTTATTCCATACTTACTGATGTAAAGGTTATTCCATACTTACTGATGTAAAGGTTATTCCATACTTACTGATGTAAAGGTTATTACATACTTACTAATATAAAGGTTATTACATACTTACTGATGTAAAGGTTATTACATACTCAGTGTTCTCCACAGAAAAGTTTACCAGCCGGGTGGGGGCAGTGTAATACTTTGGAATAATAATGAGAAATGTTGGTGATTATTGCCCACACCGGTCAGGACTGGTCAGACTGATGGTCAGTGGTGTAACACACACTGCTGGCTGTAGTGCTCACATAGTGCCTGTTCTAATAGGAGAAGTGGTTTATTCTCTTATAATATGACTGCAATAGCTTGGTGACAAGTAAAATTAGCTGGGTGGAGAACCCGGGAAGTATGTGCTGGAGAGAACAGGGAAACTTACGCAAATGTTATTACACGATCACTGGCACAAAGGTTATTACACACTTACTGACACACAGCTTATTATACGCTTACTGACACAAAGCTTATTACACACTTACTGACACAAAGCTTATTACACACTTACTGACACAAAGCTTATTACACGCTTACTGACACAAAGCTTATTATACGCTTACTGACACAAAGCTTATTATACGCTTACTGACACAAAGCTTATTATACGCTTACTGACACAAAGGTTATTACACGCTTACTGACACAAAGGTTATTACACGCTTACTGACACAAAGCTTATTATACACTTACTGACACACAGCTTATTACACACTTACTGACACAAAGCTTATTATACGCTTACTGGCACAAAGATTATTACACACTTACTGACACAAAGCTTATTACACGCTTACTGACACAAAGCTTATTATACGCTTACTGACACAAAGCTTATTATACGCTTACTGACACAAAGCTTATTATACGCTTACTGACACAAAGCTTATTACACGCTTACTGACACAAAGCTTATTATACGCTTACTGACACAAAGCTTATTACACGCTTACTGACACAAAGCTTATTATACGCTTACTGGCACAAAGATTATTACACACTTACTGACACAAAGCTTATTACACGCTTACTGACACAAAGCTTATTATACGCTTACTGACACAAAGCTTATTATACGCTTACTGACACAAACATTATTACATTCTTACGAACGCTAATGCTATCACATATATATCAGATTGATATCACCTAGTACTGTGAACCCTCACAATAAATTATATATATATATATATATATATATATATATATACACACACATCTATCTGTGTGTACATATCCTTATCACAGCTTTCTATCACTCACTAATCTCTAACCTCACATTACCTGTCTCTATACCATCCAGATATACCGCTGAGTATCATGGGTAATATCATCACACATAGGAGAGTGTCTTCTTTCGTGGGGGCGGCCATTTTGTTGAAGCTACAGTGAAGCTTCAGGTAACTGCGCACCACAGACCGGAAGTGATGGAAATTAACTTCCGGGTGAGAGAGAAGACATTTCTGTGTCTGGCAGCCGGTAATAACGGTGATTAGAATCTCTTATTACTTGTATGTGTCTTATTATATGTCTATAATATTATGTATTATTATATAGTCTCATTATACAGCATGTTCTATCCTTACATCTATATCTATATTATATACAGTGTCCTGTCCTTATATCTATAGTATATACAGTGTCCTGTCCTTATATCTATATCTATAGTATATACAGTGTCCTGTCCTTATATCTATATCTATAGTATATACAGTGTCCTGTCCTTATATCTATATCTATAGTATATACAGTGTCCTGTCCTTATATCTATAGTATATACAGTGTCCTGTCCTTATATCTATAGTATATACAGTGTCCTGTCCCTACATCTATATCTATAGTATATACAGTGTCCTGTCCTTATATCTATAGTATATACAGTGTCCTGTCCCTACATCTATATCTATAGTATATACAGTGTCCTGTCCCTACATCTATATCTATAGTATATACAGTGTCCTGTCCTTACATCTATATCTATAGTATATACAGTGTCCTGTCCCTACATCTATATCTATAGTATATACAGTGTCCTGTCCCTACATCTATATCTATAGTATATACAGTGTCCTGTCCTTATATCTATATCTATAGTATATACAGTGTCCTGTCCTTACATCTATATCTATAGTACATACAGTGTCCTGTTCTTACATCTATATCTATAGTATATACAGTGTCCTGTCCTTATATCTATAGTATATACAGTGTCCTGTCCCTACATCTATATCTATAGTATATACAGTGTCCTGTCCCTACATCTATATCTATAGTATATACAGTGTCCTGTCCCTACATCTATATCTATAGTATATACAGTGTCCTGTCCTTATATCATACTTGCCAACTCTCCCGGAATGTCCGGGAGACTCCCGCATTTTGAGAGAGTCTCCCGGACTCCCGGGCGAGTGTGGCAAAATCCCGGATGAAGTGGGCAGAATTAGGTCACAAACGCCGCGATTCCTGGTGAATCGCGGCGTTTGGCCCCGCCCCCTCTGTCAAATGACGCATTTTGCGTCATGGGGGCGGGTCCAAAATGACACGGATTTTGGAGGCCCGCCCCCCCATGACGCCCACCTCCCCCGCAGGCTCCCGGATACCAACATTGTAAAGTTGGTAAGTATGCCTTATATCTATATCTATAGTATATACAGTGTCCTGTCCTTACATCTATATCTATAGTATATACAGTGTCCTGTCCTTACATCTATATCTATAGTATATACAGTGTCCTGTTCTTACATCTATATCTATAGTATATACAGTGTCCTGTCCTTATATCTATAGTATATACAGTGTCCTGTCCTTATATCTATATCTATAGTATATACAGTGTCCTGTCCTTATATCTATAGTATATACAGTGTCCTGTCCTTACATCTATATCTATAGTATATACAGTGTCCTGTCCTTACATCTATATCTATAGTATATACAGTGTCCTGTCCTTATATCTATATCTATAGTATATACAGTGTCCTGTCCTTACATCTATATCTATAGTATATACAGTGTCCTGTCCTTACATCTATATCTATAGTATATACAGTGTCCTGTCCTTATATCTATAGTATATACAGTGTCCTGTCCTTATATCTATAGTATATACAGTGTCCTGTCCTTATATCTATATCTATAGTATATACAGTGTCCTGTCCTTATATCTATAGTATATACAGTGTCCTGTTCTTACATCTATATCTATAGTATATACAGTGTCCTGTCCTTACATCTATATCTATAGTATATACAGTGTCCTGTTCTTACATCTATATCTATAGTATATACAGTGTCCTGTCCTTATATCTATAGTATATACAGTGTCCTGTCCTTATATCTATATCTATAGTATATACAGTGTCCTATCCTTATACCTATATCTATAGTATATACAGTGTCCTGTCCTTACATCTATATCTATAGTATATACAGTGTCCTGTCCTTATATCTATAGTATATACAGTGTCCTGTCCTTATATCTATAGTATATACAGTGTCCTGTCCTTATATCTATAGTATATACAGTGTCCTATCCTTATACCTATATCTATAGTATATACAGTGTCCTATCCTTATACCTATATCTATAGTATATACAGTGTCCTGTCCTTACATCTATATCTATAGTATATACAGTGTCCTGTCCTTATATCTATAGTATATACAGTGTCCTGTCCCTACATCTATATCTATAGTATATACAGTGTCCTGTCCCTACATCTATATCTATAGTATATACAGTGTCCTGTCCTTATATCTATAGTATATACAGTGTCCTGTCCTTATATCTATATCTATAGTATATACAGTGTCCTGTCCCTACATCTATATCTATAGTATATATAGTGTCCTGTCCTTACATCTATATCTATAGTATATACAGTGTCCTGTCCTTATATCTATATCTATAGTATATACAGTGTCCTGTCCTTACATCTATATCTATAGTATATACAGTGTCCTGTCCTTACATCTATATCTATAGTATATACAGTGTCCTGTCCTTATATCTATATCTATAGTCTATACAGTGTCCTGTCCTTATATCTATATCTATAGTATATACAGTGTCCTGTCCTTACATCTATATCTATAGTATATACAGTGTCCTATCCGTATATCTATATCTATAGTATATACAGTGTCCTGTCCTTACATCTATATCTATAGTATATACAGTGTCCTATACTTACATCTATATCTATAGTATATACAGTGTCCTGTCCTTACATCTATATCTATAGTATATACAGTGTCCTGTCCTTACATCTATATCTATAGTATATACAGTGTCCTATACTTACATCTATATCTATAGTATATACAGTGTCCTGTCCTTACATCTATATCTATAGTATATACGGTGTCCTGTCCTTATATCTATAGTATATACAGTGTCCTATCCCTACATCTATATCTATAGTATATACAGTGTCCTGTCCCTACATCTATATCTATAGTATATACAATGTCCTGTCCTTACATCTATATCTATAGTATATACAGTGTCCTGTCCTTACATCTATATCTATAGTATATACAGTGTCCTATACTTACATCTATATCTATAGTATATACAGTGTCCTGTCCTTACATCTATATCTATAGTATATACAGTGTCCTGTCCTTACATCTATATCTATAGTATATACAGTGTCCTATCCTTATACCTATATCTATAGTATATACAGTGTCCTGTCCTTACATCTATATCTATAGTATATACAGTGTCCTGTCCTTATATCTATAGTATATACAGTGTCCTGTCCTTATATCTATAGTATATACAGTGTCCTGTCCTTATATCTATATCTATAGTATATACAGTGTCCTATCCTTATACCTATATCTATAGTATATACAGTGTCCTGTCCTTACATCTATATCTATAGTATATACAGTGTCCTGTCCTTATATCTATAGTATATACAGTGTCCTGTCCCTACATCTATATCTATAGTATATACAGTGTCCTGTCCTTACATCTATATCTATAGTATATACAGTGTCCTGTCCTTATATCTATAGTATATACAGTGTCCTGTCCTATATCTATAGTATATACAGTGTCCTGTCCCTACATCTATATCTATAGTATATACAGTGTCCTGTCCTTACATCTATATCTATAGTATATACAGTGTCCTGTCCTTATATCTATATCTATAGTATATACAGTGTCCTGTCCCTACATCTATATCTATAGTATATACAGTGTCCTGTCTCTATATCTATAGTATATACAGTGTCCTGTCCTTACATCTATATCTATAGTATATACAGTGTCCTGTCCTTACATCTATATCTATAGTATATACAGTGTCCTGTCCTTACATCTATATCTATAGTATATACAGTGTCCTGTCCTTATAACTATAGTATATACAGTGTCCTGTCCTTATATCTATATCTATAGTATATACAGTGTCCTGTCCTTATATCTATATCTATAGTATATACAGTGTCCTGTCCTTATATCTATATCTATAGTATATACAGTGTCCTGTCCCTACATCTATATCTATAGTATATACAGTGTCCTGTCCTTATATCTATAGTATATACAGTGTCCTGTCCTTATATCTATATCTATAGTATATACAGTGTCCTGTCCTTATATCTATATCTATAGTATATACAGTGTCCTGTCCCTACATCTATATCTATAGTATATACAGTGTCCTGTCTCTATATCTATAGTATATACAGTGTCCTGTCCTTACATCTATATCTATAGTATATACAGTGTCCTGTCCTTACATCTATATCTATAGTATATACAGTGTCCTGTCCTTATAACTATAGTATATACAGTGTCCTGTCCTTATATCTATATCTATAGTATATACAGTGTCCTGTCCTTATATCTATATCTATAGTATATACAGTGTCCTGTCCTTATATCTATAGTATATACAGTGTCCTGTCCCTACATCTATATCTATAGTATATACAGTGTCCTGTCCTTATATCTATAGTATATACAGTGTCCTGTCCTTATATCTATATCTATAGTATATACAGTGTCCTGTCCCTAGATCTATATCTATAGTATATACAGTGTCCTGTCCTTATATCTATAGTATATACAGTGTCCTGTCCTTACATCTATATCTATAGTATATACAATGTCCTGTCCTTATATCTATATCTATAGTATATACAGTGTCCTGTCCTTATATCTATAGTATATACAGTGTCATTTCCTGATATCTATATCTATAGTATATACAGTGTCCTGTCCTTACATCTATATCTATAGTATATACAGTGTCCTGTCCTTACATCTATAGTATATACAGTGTCCTGTCCTTATATCTATAGTATATACAGTGTCCTGTCCTTATATCTATAGTATATACAGTGTCCTGTCCCTACATCTATATCTATAGTATATACAGTGTCCTGTCCTTACATCTATATCTATAGTATATACAGTGTCCTGTCCTTATATCTATAGTATATACAGTGTCCTGTCCTTATATCTATATCTATAGTATATACAGTGTCCTGTCCTTACATCTATATCTATAGTATATACAGTGTCCTGTCCTTATATCTATAGTATATACAGTGTCCTGTCCTTATATCTATAGTATATACAGTGTCCTGTCCTTACATCTATATCTATAGTATATACAGTGTCCTGTCCTTATATCTATATCTATAGTATATACAGTGTCCTGTCCTTACTTCTATATCTATATTATATACAGTGTCCTGTCCTTATATCTATATCTATAGTATATACAGTGTCCTGTCCTTACATCTATATCTATAGTATATACAGTGTCCTGTCCTTACATCTATATCTATAGTATATACAGTGTCCTGTCCCTACATCTATATCTATAGTATATACAGTGTCCTGTCCCTACATCTATATCTATAGTATATACAGTGTCCTGTCCTTACATCTATATCTATAGTATATACAGTGTCCTGTTTCTACATCTATATCTTATTGTGCAAACTGATGCGTCACAGTATGGACTGGGAAGAGTATTTAGTCAGGTGGGGTCAGGTGGGCAGGAGCACTGTGTGACATACTGGAGCAGGAAACTTCTGAAGCCTACCAACCATCCACTTAACCCCCATCTCCTCCACTCATTCTCCCCTCTCCTATTCCCTCAACTGGCTCCTCTTGTGCCTGGTCTGTTTTACCCTCCCTTAGGATGTAAGCTCGCATGAGCAGGGCCCCCTCCCCTCCTGTCTCCTTACCCGTTCTTCTGCTCCGTGTCTATTGCATCTGCCTGCCTGGAGTTTCTGAAGTATTGGTACTTGTGTTTATTGTTCTGTACTGTTATACCCTGTATAGTCTACTGTTTGTACTATGTGCGGCGCTGCAGAAACCTTGTGGCGCCTAACAAATAAATGATAATAATAATAATAATAATAACCGGGAGGTGGGCTATGCCACAATTGAGAAACAATGTTTGGGCAAAGAAACAACTTCACCTCCCTTATCTCCAAGAAACTGTGGGACCAAAAGCCAAATCATGGACAAGGGGGAGAAGTGTGTCTGGATCACTTAATAATAACTTAATAGGCAAATACCATTTAATTACTAACGCTCCAATAACGCTCCAATAATGGAAATAATATATGATGTACTGTTTAGCAAAGTGGCTGACAGATATGTAACGCTTTACACCCTGTCTTATGAATCGAGGTACCCTGAATTGTGAAAACCCTGAATTGTGAAACAGACTATAAACAAAATAAAATTTCATATTTCCGCAACACAGATGGACAAACAACAGGGACCAGTCGGCAGTACAGGGTGTACATCTTGTAACAGAGTATCTTACCTTCTTTTACAAAACAGGACGTCAACTTTCTACCAAATATTGCAAAGCTAGCAGTTCTCCAGGAAAACTGTGATGAAAGCAATAACTGAATTTCTGCAGCGAAGGAACTTTAAGATAAAGTATAAAAGACTTTATTAACAAAATAAAATGCACTCTGATAATATTCTCATCAGGTTTCAAGTCTCAATTTCTGCCCTTCAGTAGCAGAACTGTTACTTTTATAAACAGTGAGAAATGCCATATTACAATTGGTTGAGCTAGTATGTAAACGTTCCATAGACCTTTGAGGTTCTAAGCCTTTGATGGGATTTTTAAGAAGTAAAGAATGTATTTGCCCAAACTGCACTCAATCAGACCTGTTTATAGTGTTCAGTGTGTATCAAGTGTGAGATATCAGTCCTGGAATTGTGGGGACCAAAACTATTTTTTGATTTTTAGAACGAAATTAAAATAGAGACAGAAAAATCGCTGAAAGTTTAGACATTTGTAATAAATCTTAAGTGGAACAATGTGTACCAAATTTGTGTCTAGGAGGGCCATTGGTTTAACCTAAAGCAATATGGCATCTGTGAGAAGTCTTATAAAACTCTGAGTAGCCGACCTTTCCTCTGATCCTGCTTTATATCTGAATATGTTACATGTGTACTCTGATATTTATTATAATTTGTATGTTTATTCCTAGATAACTTATCTGTGAGGATCCAGAGTGTATTTATTAGAAGTCATCTGAGAGTGAGACTAAGTTACTGATTTATTGACGATGGACAAGGACAGGAGTCACATGACTGAGAGGATATTAAATCTCACCCTGGAGATCATCTACCTACTGACTGGAGAGGTGAGTAACCCTGTGATATCACTGTTATCTGTAGTAATATAACAGGGATATGACTGGAGAGGTGAGGGAGTCTGTGACATCACTGTTATCTGTAGTAATATAACAGGGATATGACTGGAGAGGTGAGGGAGTCTGTGATATCACTGTTATCTGTAGTAATATAACAGGATATGACTGGAGAGGTGAGGGAGTCTGTGACATCACTGTTATCTGTAGTAATATAACAGGGATATAACTGGAGAGGTGAGGGAGTCTGTGACATCACTGTTATCTGTAGTAATATAACAGGGATATGACTGGAGAGGTGAGGGAGTCTGTGACATCACTGGTATCTGTAGTAATATAACAGGGATATGACTGGAGAGGTGAGGGAGTCTGTGACATCACTGTTATCTGTAGTAATATAACAGGGATATGACTGGAGAGGTGAGGAGTCTGTGATATCACTGTTATCTGTAGTAATATAACAGGATATGACTGGAGAGGTGAGGGAGTCTGTGATATCACTGTTATCTGTAGTAATATAACAGGATATGACTGGAGAGGTGAGGGAGTCTGTGACATCACTGTTATCTGTAGTAATATAACAGGGATATGACTGGAGAGATGAGGGAGTCTGTGATATCACTGTTATCTGTAGTAATATAACAGGATATGACTGGAGAGGTGAGGGAGTCTGTGACATCACTGTTATCTGTAGTAATATAACAGGATATGACCGGAGAGGTGAGGGAGTCTGTGACATCACTGTTATCTGTAGTAATATAACAGGATATGACTGGAGAGGTGAGGGAGTCTGTGACATCACTGTTATCTGTAGTAATATAACAGGGATATGACTGGAGAGGTGAGGAGTCTGTGACATCACTGTTATCTGTAGTAATATAACAGGATATGACTGGAGAGGTGAGGAGTCTGTGACATCACTGTTATCTGTAGTAATATAACAGGATATGACTGGAGAGGTGAGGGAGTCTGTGACATCACTGTTATCTGTAGTAATATAACAGGATATGACTGGAGAGATGAGGGAGTCTGTGACATCACTGTTATCTGTAGTAATATAACAGGATATGGCTGGAGAGGTGAGGGGGTCTGTGACATCACTGTTATCTGTAGTAATATAACAGGGATATGACTGGAGAGGTGAGGGAGTCTGTGACATCACTGTTATCTGTAG